>NC_057803.1:364479786-364512856 GCF_018294505.1 Triticum aestivum
GCCGCGGCCGGGACGCCGCGCCGCGCCGCCCCTCGCCCCGGCCGGCCCCAGCTCCGGCCCGACCACCGGCGACCTTCCCCTCGCCGGATCCGGTGCCTCCAACCCCGGCCGCCCCGTCCTCGACTTCTCCGGCGAGCCGCCGTCCTCGGATTCCGTGCCGTGAACAGTAAACCCTAGATCCAGATCTGAGGGTTGTTTTTTTCTCTAAGTCCCAGATATTTTAGCTCATATGCCCATGTTTGCGGCTCTGTAACTTTGCATCCGTAGGTCCGATTCATGCATATAGCATATAAAAACGTTCACCTCAGAGAGTACATCATTTCATTACATTGCATCATTTTCATTTGAGCACATCTTGATGCCCGAAATGCTGTTAGAAGAGGGCTACTTGAGTTAATTGTCAGATCAGTTACTCCGTTTAGCACTTTTGTTATTTTTGCCATGATTAATGTGTGCATGCTATGCCCGTGACTTCTTCATATGTTTTGTTAAGGGTTTTGTCATCTATCCATAGGTGCAACCCATGTATTTTTAGGATGTGTTTGGTGACTTGTGCAAGCTTGCAAAGTGGTTCACTTGCTAATTCTGTTTTCAGGGACTTAGTAATTTCCTGGGATTGTTTAGTTCATGATGCCATATGTTCTTGTTGTTTCCTAGTGATCCGTGCCTCTTTTGAGGATGATCAATGAGGGAGTTTTGTTAATCTTGTAGTGCTCTATCCGTCCATGTCTTTGTTTGCAATTATGGAGCACCCTATCTTGAGTCAATCGAGCTCTACTTTTGCTTCGTTGCGAATCTGGGCAGATCGTCAACTTGTTTGCGATTTTGCCGATGTTATTGTAGTTGATCCGTGCATGCTATGCCATTGTTCTTGCCATGTCTAGCTTGTGTTTTGTGCCTTCTTAAGGGATGTATGCTTGTCTTGCCATGACTTGCACCGTGGTGAGTGCATCGAGCTCGTAAACATGCCTTCGTGAGTTAATTTTTAGCATGTCCCAGTTTTCACTAAGTCTGAAAACGGATTATGTTTTTGCTATGTTCGTGTGCTTGTTAGTATATTTTGTGATCCCTTTTGGCTCAAGGTCACTAAGGGACTTTTGTTAAGCTTGTTGAGTAGCTCCATGCCATGTCTTTCTTTGTCATGTTCAGGTCCTGTAGCATGTTGTTTTGTTGCTCCGAAGAGGGCTATATGATCTGAAATTCCAGACAAGTGTTAATTTCACTAAGTCTGAGATCTGTTTTACCATTTGCGTTTTTGCCATGCTTGTTTGAACCTGTTATTGGATGAATTGGCCGTAGCTCAGTGCTAGACTTTTGTTAAGCATCTTGTTTGCATCCCTGCCATGTATTTTGATGCCATGTTTGAATGTTGTAGCATGTTCATCTCGTCACATTTAGATGCCTACTTGCTGTAAATCGCAGACCGGTGTCATTTTTGAATCGCATGCCATTTCCAAACCATAACTCCGATTTCGGCGTTCTTTATATCGTTTTCAAGCGATTTCATCTCATATTTCCAGTGGCACCCATGGAATTCCAATTTGAGGCTAGGTTCCTGCATTTCCTGTCATATCTTGCATTTTGCATCCTGCATCACATCCCGCATAGCCTATCATCATTTCATCATATTGCTTGATCTTGCTCGTGGTTGATTGTATCCTTGTTGCTGTTTGTCTTGTTTGGGTAGAGCCAGGAGACAAGTTTGCTAATGAGGAGCCCGTTGAGTTTGCTCTTGAGGATCCTGTCTACTCTGACAACTATGCAGGCAAGATGATCATACCCTCGAAATCACTACTATCTTTGCTATGCTAGTTTGCTCGCTCTTTTGCTATGTCATTGCTATGATGCCTACCACTTGCTTGAAAGCCTCCTGAATTGCCATGTCAAACCTCTAACCCACTGTTGTCCTAGCAAACCGTTGATTGGCTACGTTACCGCTTTGCTCAGCCCCTCTTATAGCGTTGCTAGTTGCAGGTGAAGATTGGAGGCCGTTCCTTGATGGAACATTTATTTACTTGTTGGGATATCATTATATTGCTATGTTATCTTAATGCATCTATATACTTGGTAAAGGGTGGAAGGCTCGGCCTCTCGCCTAGTGTTTTGTTCCACTCTTGCCGCCCTAGTTTCCGTCATATCGGTGTTATGTTCCCGGATTTTGCGTTCCTTACGCGGTTGGGTTATAATGGGAACCCCTTGATATTTCGCCTTGATTAAAGCTTTTCCAGCAATGCCCAACATTGGTCTTACCATTTTCCACCTAGCCTTTTCTTTCCCTTGGGTTCTGCAGACTCAAGGGTCATCTTGTTTTATCCCCCCCCCCCCCGGGCCAGTGCTCCTCTGAGTGTTGGTCCCACCAGCAATGTCCGGGGCTACCAGGGGCAACTCTGGGCTGGCCTACCCGACGTCATCTGAGTGTGCCCTGAGAAAGAGATATGTGCAACTCCTATCGGGATTTGTCGGCACATTTGGGCGGTGTTGCTGGTCTTGATTTAACCTGTCGAAGTATCTTGAATTACCGAGATACCGAGTCTGATCGGAACATCTTGGGAGCAGGTCTATTCCTTCGTTGACCGTGAGAGCTTGTCATGGGCTAAGTTGGGACTCCCCTGTAGGGATTGAACTTTCGAAAGCCGTGCCCGCGGTTATGGGCAGATGGGAATTTGTTAATGTCCGGTTGTAGATAACTTGAACCTTAACTTAATTAAAATGAATCAACTGAGTGTGTTACCGTGATGGCCTCTTCTCGACGGAGTCCGGGAAGTGGACACGGTGTTGGAGTAATGTTTGCGCAGGTTGTTCTGTAGCTTCTCGCTCGTGCTTTGCCTCCTCTTCTCGCTCTCTTTTGCGAATAAGTTAGCCACCATATTTGCTAGTCGCTTGCTGCAGCTCCACTCATATTTAACCTCTTGCCATTCCTATAAGCTTAAATAGTCTTGATCGCAAGGGTACGAGATTGCTGAGTCCCTGTGGCTCACAGATTACTATTACACCAGATGCAGGGCCTGATGATTCCGCTCCAGGAGACGCGTATGAGCTCAAGTGGGAGTTCGACGAAGACTCTCAACGATACTACGTTTCCTTTCCCGATGATCAGTACTGGTGCCCAGTTGGGGGTGATTGGGACCATGTCGCAGGTTGGGTTCTCTTTTATTTTGGCGCCGTAGTCGGGCCATGAGTGTTTGGATGATGTAATGTTATTTATGTACTTGATTGACGTGGCGAGTGTAAGCCAACTATGTTATCTCCCTTTTTAATTATCATATTACATGGGATGTTGTGAAGATTGCCTAATTTGCGACATATGCCTTCAATGCAATTATGTCTCTAAGTCGTGCCTCGACATGTGGGAGCTATAGTCGCATCGAGGGTGTTACAGCCTGTTGGAGCCAGGCGGAGTCGTCAGCGATGAAAATGAGCACACCGAGATGGATCTCGTGGCCCAAAGCTAAACCACCGCCAGAAACCATGTCGATGAAGATCGAAAAACAGCAACCTCACCGAAAGTCGATAAGACGCTGGCCCCATGGTGGGCGCCAATTATCGTGGGAGAAGTCTCATAGTAAGAATAGGGGGTACGTAGGAGGAGGCAAAGCCCTAGCTACGGTGAGGTTGTCCATGCAAGGTTTACGAGTTTAGGCCCTTCTCGGAGGAAGTAACAGCCCTACGTCTCGGTGCCCAGAGGCTTGTCGACTGGATTATGCATGAGAGTTATAGGGGGAGCGAACCCTTGTGCCAGAGCAGGGGGTTGGCTTATATAGAGTGCGCCAGACTCCTCCAACACGGTGTTCAATGTAAGTTAAGGTAGGGGCTTTGTTGGTAACGCTAGGTGCAAATGACTATAAATGATCTTTAAGACTATAGAGTGAACGCCTTACCGTTGCCATCCTGGGGTCGCTTTAGACCTTCTATACTCTGAGTGATTCTTCGTATGGTCGAGTGACTCTATCTTGGTCGAGTGGAATTGGGGTATCCGAGTGAGATAGTTGGTCGAGTGCATTGCACTCCAAGGTGATTTCAGTTTGTATCTTCTATTGTACTTTGAATGCTCTTGACTCTAGGGCAGTGTCCTTGGGTAGGGCGTCTAGGTCAGGCCTATGACCCTACCCTAGATGCATGTCATTGTCAACATCCCCGGCGTTCCCAGGGAGGTAATCAAGAACCACCTAGTTGTCTGTCCTCATGCCCGGCCCGCCAAGCAGAAGTTCAGAATGAAAGCTTTGGAATGGCAACAGTTCATTGCTGAGGAAATCAAGAACTTGAAGAAGCTTGTTTGGTCTGAGGAGTTTTGCACCCAACATGGTTAGCGAATCCAACAGTAGTGCGCAAGGCGAATGGGAAATGGAGGCTTTGCATAGATTTCATAGATCTGAACAAGGCATGCTCGAAGGACCCTTTCCCCTTGCCGCACATTGATCAGATTGTGGATTCCACTTTCGGGTGTGATCAGCTCTCGTTTGTGGATGCGTACTCTGGGTACCATCAGATATTCATGTCTAAGGAAGACAAAGAGAATACCGCATTCATAACTCCATGTGGCACGTACTGCTTTGTGTGGATGCCTTTTGGGTTAAAAAGCACCGGGCCCACCTTTGCAAGAGCAGTAGAGATTGGTTTTGAGTCACAGTTGCACAAAAATGTAGAGGCCTACATTGATGATATTGCGGTCAAAACCAAGGATAGAGCAACTCATTCAGGATTTGGAAGAAACCTTGTGAACCCGCGCAAGATCAATCTGAAGTTAAACCTTGAGAAGTGTGTGTTTGGCGTGACCTCCGGCAAGCTACTTGGTTTCCTTGTGTCACACCGAGGGATAGAAGCTAACCCCGACAATATCAAAGCAATTGAGCAGATTCAAGTACCCAGGAACTTCAAAGACATGAGGCGTCTAACTGGATGCGTTGCCGCGCTGAGTAGGTTCATTTCCAAGTCTGCCGAGAGATAGACTGATGCGTCTCCAACGTATCTATAATTTATGAAGTATTCATACCATGTTTACGACAATTTTATATGGTTTTGGTATGATTAGCATGGAACTAACCCGGACTAGCGTTGTTTTTAGCAGAACTACCATGGTGTTGTTTTTTTGTGCAGAAATGAAAGTTCTCCAAATGAGCTGAAACTTTTTGACGTTTTCTTTGGAACAAAAGAGACCCCTGAAGCTTCATGGGAGGTCAGAAGAGCCACGAGGAGGGCGCGTTTGATGGGCCTGGCTTACCCTGGTGGGTTGTGCTCACCTTGAGGCCCATCTTCGCGTGAAACCTCCTATAAACAGAGAAACCATTAGAAATAATCCTAGATCAGAAGTTATGCTGCCACAAGCCACTGTAGCCACCGAAAACGAATCTAGACCCTTTCCGGCACCCTTCCGTAGGGGCGAATCATCTTCGGTGGCCATCTTCATCATCCCGGCGGCCACCACGATGACGAGGGAGTAGGCCACCCTTGGGCTGAAGGTTTGTACCAGTAGCTATGTGTTTAATCTCTCTCTCTCTCATGTTCTTGAGATGTCATGATCTTCATGTATCGCGAGCTTTGTTAATATAGTCAGATCATATGGTGTTTTCCCCTCTCTATCTTGTTGTGATGAATTGAGTTTTTCCCTTTGAGATCTTGTTGTTATCGGATTGAATACTTTTATGGATTTGAGAGAACTTGATGTATGTCTTGCATATGGATACCCATGGTGACAATGGGGTATCATATTGATTCACTTGATATGTGTTTTGACACTCAACTCGCGGATTCCCGAGGTGACATTGGGGTAATCTTTGCATAGGGGTTGATGCACTTTCTCGTCTTTGTTTCTGCGGTAGAAATCTTGGGGCACTCTTTGTGGTCCTTTGTGTTGGATTGAGTATTTTGAATCTGAATTTGCTTTGGTGTTATTTTAGTACGAACTCTTGATAGATCGATCGGAAAGAGTAACTTAGTGTAATTTTAGTACGAACTCTTGATAGATCGATCGAAAAGAATAACTTGGTTTTATTTTAGTACGAACTCTTGGATAGATCGATCGGAAAGAATAGCTACAAACAATTTCTTCTTATGTTCTCCGCTAGATAGGAACTTTGGAGTGATTCTTCATCGCACTTTGAGGGATGGTTATATGATCCAATTATATTAGCACAATTGAGAGATTGCACTAGCGAAAGTACGGACCCTAGGCCTCATTTTCAAGCATTGCAATACCGTTTTTGTGCCCGTTTACTATTTTCTACCTTGCTGTTTTTATTTATTCAGATTATAAAAATATATTTCTACCATAAATATTACACTTTTATCACCATCTCTTTGCCGAACTAGTGCACCTATACAATTTGCCATTGTATTGGGTGTGTTGGGGACACAAGAGATTTCTTGTATTTGGTTGCAGGGTTGTTTTAGAGTGACCATCTTCATCTACACCTCCCACGGATTGATAAACCTTAGGTCATCCACTTGAGGGAAAATTGCTACTGTCCTACAAAACTATGCGCTTGGAGGCCCAACACGACTCTACAAGAATAAAGTTGCATAGTAGACATCAGAGCTCTTACTTAAACTCTGTTGAATAAGTTGCATTGCAATTGCTTGGTGGCTGAGAACATAGGTTACTGAGTTTCAAGAGAATTCATTGTTTGGACCTTAACATGTGAATTGGCTGCTACTTTAACATGAGAAATTTTATGAGAAAGAATTGTTGTTTTGGTGCTAGGAAAAGTGACTAAAATTATCATCGATCAAACTTATGCACTTTGCTAACATTCACACTTCATAAATTATTTCTTTTATCGTTTACCTACTCGAGGACGAGTAGGAATTAAGCTTGGGGACGCTGATACGTCTCCAACTTATCTATAATTTATGAAGTATTTATGCCATGTTTACAACAATTTTATATGGTTTTGGTTTGATTTGGATGGAACTAACCCGGACTGACGTTGTTTTCAGCAGAACTACCGTGGTGTTGTTTCTTGTGCAGAAATGAAAGTCCTCCAAATGAGCTGAAACTTTTTGACTTTTATTGGAACAAAAGAGACCCCCGAAGCTTCGTTGGAGGGCCATAAGAGCCACGAGAAGGGCACAACCCACCAGGGCGCGCCTGGTCGGCTTGGCTTGCCCCGGTGGGTTGTCACCTCGAGGACCATCTTCGCGTGAAACCGACGCCAAAAATCCTATAAATAGAGAAACCATCAGAAATAACCCTAGATCAGAAGTTCCGCCGCTGCAAGGCTCTGTAGCTACCGAAAACCAATCTAGACCCTTTCCGGCACCCTATCGGAGTGGCAAATCATTTTCGGTGGCCATCTTCATCATCCTGGCGGCACCACGATGAGGAGGGAGTAGTCCACCCTCGGGGCTGAGGGTTTGTACCAGTAGCTATGTGTTTAATCTCTCTCTCTCTCTCTCGTGTTCTTGAGATGTCACGATCTTGATGTATCGCGGGTTTTGTTAATATAGTCGGATCATATGGTGTTTTCCCCTCTCTATCTTGTGATGAATTGAGTTTCCCTTTGAGATTTCGTTTTATCAGATTGAATACTTTTATGGATTTGAGAACACTTGATATATGTCTTGCAACTGAATACTCGTGGTGACAATGAGGTATCATATTGATTCACTTGTTATATGTTTTGTCACTCAACTCGTGGATTCTCGAGGTGACATTGGGGTAATCTATGCATAGGGGTTGATGCATGTTCTTGTCTTTGTTTCTCCAATAGAAATCTTGGGGCACCTTTTGAAGTTCTTTGTGTTGGATTGAATATTGTGAATCTGAGTTAGCTTTGGTGTTATTTTAGTACGAACTCTTGGTTAGACCGGTCGGAAAGATTAGCTTCGTGTTATTTTAGTACAAACTCTAGGATGGATTGAATATCCATGATGCTAATGATATGCAAAGCCATAAGCTTTTTGATGCTATGTTTGATGAAAATGATATTTTTAGTCCCCCAAGATTTGATGTGCAAATTTTTTATAATGTTTGCATGCCTCCTATTTGTGATGATTATATTGGTGAAAGTGGGTTTTGAGAGGTCATGACTTTATTTAATGATGAATCCACTATTCTGGAAGAGGTTTCAATTGACTATGGTAACAAAGTTGCTATCTATGATGATTATGGTGATGACATGTATGCTATAATGAATAATGATAACCATGAAACTTGTCATGATGATTTTAATTTTCACTCTCATGATAGTTATTTTGTTGAGTTTGCTCCTGCTACTATTGATGAGAAGAAATTTGCTTATGTGGAGAGTAATAAGTTTTCTATGCTTTTGTGTCATGAAAAGAATGCTTTATGTGATGGTTATATTGTTGAATTTTTCATGATGCTACTAAAAATTATTATGAGAGAGGAACATATGCTTGTAGGTATCGCAATAATATCAAGTTTCCTCTCTATGTGTTGAAAATCTTGAAGTTATGTTTTTTTTGCCTTCCTATGCTAGTTGATTCTCATTCCCATGAATTTTTTTCTCACAAAATCCCTATGCATAGGAAGTGGGTTAGACATAAATTTTCTAGTCATATACTTCATGATGCTCTCTTTGTGTTTCAATTCTTATCTTTTATATGAGCATCATTGAAATCATCATGCCTAGCTTAAAAGGCATTAAAGAAAAGCGCTTGCTGGGAGACAACCCAACACTTTTACCTACTGTTTTTGTGTGTTCACATGATTAGGCTATTGTAATAATCATGTTTTATTGCTTTTGTTTCAATAAAGTGCCAAGTAAGACCTTTGGGATGGTCTATGGTGATAGTTGATTTGATCTTGCTTGAAAACCGAAACTTTTGTGCTCAGGAAAACAATTCTTATTTTTAACATAAGTGTGATAAAATGCTGATTATTTTTTTAAGAAGATTAATAGAAAATTTTCCCAGGTTTTCGTAATTTTTCAGAATATTTGGAGTCGCATAAGTATGGTCGGAGTACAGATTACTACAGATTGTCCTGTTTTTGACAGATTCTGTTTTCAATGCATAGTTTGCTTGTTTTCTAGTTTCCATGGCTTATATTGCTCGATATAAATTGTGGAAATGATATGGTACAGTAGGCATTGTGTGGAAACAATTATTGATCTTGTCTTTGACAGTACCAAAGTGAAATGGTTTGCTCTTTATCATACTAACCTATCTCACGAAGTTCCGTTAAGTTTTGTGTGATTGAAGTTTTCAAGTTTTGGATGAGATGTCGATATGAGGAGAATAAGGAGTGACAAGACCCTAATCTTGGGGATGACCAAGGCACCCCAAGGTAATATTCAAGGAATATCCAAGCAACTAAGCCGGGGCATCCCCTCTTTCATCTCCAACATTATCGGTGACCTCACTTGGATCTAAGATTTCATTCGTCACATGATATGTGTTTTGCTTGGAGCGTCAATTTATTTTGTTAGGATTTTCATGTTGTTATTTAGAATAATGTTTTGCATCTTTTATTTCAATAAAAGTGGCATTGATAGCCTTTACTATGCTTATTTTACAAGTCTACATGTTGTTGTTTGAAAACAGAAAGTTTACCGCTGTTGTAAAAATTCCATAGAAAAGTCGGAATGTGATAAAATGTTGAACCTTTTCGCAAAATAAGATGTAATAATTTTTCTAATGTGTGGTAAATTTTCATAATCTTAGGAGTTTAAGAAGTATTGATACTCTTGCATTCTTTACAGACTGTACTGTTTTGGCAGATTACTGTTATGTTTGCATATGTTTGCTTATTTAATGATTCTATTTGAGGATAGGAGTATTAAATATGCAGAGGCATTTAGTGTGTAATTTTTAATAATAATTTTAGTGATTTCTACACTAGAGAATGATAAGGTTTTTGCATTGGTTTATACTAACTTATCTCAAGAGTCCTTGTTGAGTTTTGTGTGGATGAAGCTTTTGAGATTCAGGAAAATCGTGATATAAGAAGAATTAAGGAGACACAGTAGCTCAAGATTGGGGATGCCCAAGGCACCCCAAGATAATATTTCAAAAAGTCTCAAGCATCTAAGCTTGGGGATGCCCCAGTAGGCATCCCACCTTTCTTCTTCAACAATTATCGGTTAGTATCGGTTGAGCCTAAGTTTTTCCTTCTTCACATGATGTGTGATATTCTTAGAATGTCATTTTATTTTGTTTTTGCTTGTTATTTTTATAAAATACTTAGATATGAAAGTTTTTGAAATAAAATAGAGTCCTCAAATAGTTGCCAGGGAGGCTAGGTAAGCGGCACACACATCCCGTCAACGAAGCTCTTTTCTATAGAATTGCTCTAGTGCTTCATTTATATCTTTTTAGCACGGTAAACGGTGTGCTTTAGCATTTTTGAAGAAATTCTCTCTTACTTCACTTAAGTTAATTTGAGAGAAAGAAATATTATGCTCATGATCTTCACTTTTATCTTTCAAGAGTAGCTTGTCATTTACTCTTGTGCTTCACTTATATCCTATGAGAAAATTGTTGAATAAATTGAATGTCATGAAGTTGAAATCATATCATGCCTAGTGGTAGCTTCACATTGGGTTTAGAAAGTGAAATCTTTTGAGGCTTGACAATCACAATATTGGTCATACAAGCAATTCACAAATAATTAGTATAAGGAAGAGAACTTTCACATGCAAATACACTATCATGGAAATCTTTTGTGATTGTGAGCCCCCATCAAAATATTATATGCAAAAATTGTTGACGCTGGACAAGGAAGACAACGTAATGGTTTATGTTTGTTCATATTCACATAGAAGTTATATTGTCATAGATCCTTCAACATTTGGTGCTTGCCCCCCATCTTTGCTAGCAAAAAATTCCGCACCAAGTAGAGATACTACTTGTGCATCCAAAAAACCCTTAAACCCAAAGCTTCTCTTCAAGAGTCCACCATAACCACCTAAGCATTAAGAAAGATCCTTCAAGTAAGTTTTCATCAGTGCAATAAGGCAATAAAAATTGCTTCTAAAAGTGTTAGATCATTTAGTGTAAGAGAAAATTGAGCGTTGTATGAACTTGTGATGGCAAAGAATAAAAGCGGCAGACTGCATAATAAAGGTTGCTATCACAAGGGGAAATATAATGTGACGTTATTTTGCACTAAGGGGTTGAGCATACAAATAAATAAGCACATGGAAACCTCTGCTTCCCTCTGCGAAGGGCCTATCTTTTACTTTACACTATTTACTTTTATGCAAAGAGTCAAACTTTTTCTCTCTATTCCCTTTTTATTTTTCTCTTTTGGCAAGTATCATGTGGTGAGGAAAGATCTAGGCACACATATCCAGTTGAATATGGGTAGTATGAGTTATTATTGTTGACATCACCCTTGAGGTGAATGAATTGGGAGGCAAAACAATAAGCCCCTATCTTTCTATGTATCTGGTTGAAACGTTTTGCTCATGTGTATGTGGTGAGTGTTAGCAATCATATAAGACTATACGATGGTTGAGTATGTGGAGCTTGATACGTCTCCAATGTATCTATAATTTATGAAGTATTCATGCCATGTTTACAACAATTTTATATGGTTTTGGTATGATTTGCATGGAACTAACCCGGACTGACGCTGTTTTCAGCAGAACTACCATGGTGTTTTTTTGTGCAGAAAAGAAAGTTCTCCAAATGAGCTGAAACTTTTTGACATTTTTTTGGAACAAAAGAGACCCCTGAAGCTTCATGGGAGGGCCAAAAGAGCCACGAGGAGGGCAAAACCCACCAGTGCACGCCTGGTGGGCCTGGCTTGCCCCGGTGGGTTGTGCTCACCTCGAGGCCCATCTTTGCGTGAAACCGACACCAAAAAATCCTATAAATAGATAAACCATCAGAAATAACCCTAGATCAGAAGTGCTATCGCTGTAGGCCTCTGTAGCCACCAAAAGCCAATCTAGACCCTTTCCGGCACCCTGCCGGAGGGGGGAATCATCTCCGGTGGCCATCTTCATCATCCCGGTGGCCACCACGATGGGGAGGGAGTAGTCCACCCTCAGGGCTGAGGGTTTGTACCAGTAGCTATGTGTTTAATCTCTCTCTCTCTCTCTCTCTCGTGTTCTTGAGATGTCACGATCTTGATGTATCGCGGGCTTTGTTAATATAGTCGGGTCATATGGTGTTTTCCCCTATCTATCTTGTTGTGATGAATTGAGTTTTTATCTTTGAGATTTCGTTGTTATCGAATTGAATACTTTTATGGATTTGAGAGCACTTGATATATTTCTTGCATATGAATACCCGTGGTGACAATGGGGTATCATATTGATTCACTTGATATGTGTTTTGCCACTCAACTCGTGAATTTCCGAGGTGACATTGGGGTAATCTATGCATAGGGGTTGATGCATGTTCTCATCTTTGTTTCTCCGGTAGAAATCTTGGGGCACTCTTTGGGGTTCTTTGTGTTGGATTGAGTATTATGAATCTGAATTTGCTTTGGTGTTATTTTAGTACAAACTCTTGATAGATCGATCGGAAAGAGTAACTTAGTGTTATTTTAGTAAGAACTCTTGATAGATCGGTCGGAAAGAATAGCTTGGTGTTATTTTAGTACGAACTCTTGGATAGATCGATCGGAAATAATAGCTACAAACAATTTTTTCTTATGTTCTCCGCTAGATAGGAACTCTGGAGTGGTTCTTCATCGCACTTTGAGGGATAGTTATATGATCCAATTATATTAGCACTGTTGAGAGATTGCACTAGCGAAAGTATGGACCCTAGGCCTCATTTTCAAGCATTGCAATACCATTTTTGTGCCCATTTACTATTTGCTACCTTGCTGTTTTTATTTATTCATATTATAAAAATATATCTCTACCATCAATATTACACTTTTATCACCATCTCTTCGCCGAACTAGTGCACCTATACAATTTGCCATTGTATTGGGTGTGTTAGGGACACAAGAGATTTCTTGTATTTGGTTGCAGGGTTGTTGAGAGAGACCATCTTCATCCTAAACCTCCCACGAATTGATAAACCTTAGGTCATCCACTTGATGGAAAATTGCTACTGTCCTACAAAACTCTGCGCTTGAAGGCCCAACACGAGTCTACAAGAATAAGTTGTGTAGTAGACATCAAGCTCTTTTCTAGCACCGTTGCCGGGGAGGCTAGGTAAGCGGCACTCACATCCCGTCAACGAAGCTCTTTTCTGGCGCCGTTGCCGGGGAGGTGAGTGCATGAATGTATATCTTTAGATCCTGCAATTGAATCTTTTTAGTTTCTTGTTTTATCACTAGTTTGGCTTATAAAAAGAAAACTACAAAAAATGGAATTGAGGTTGCACCATATTATTCATCTTTATAATGTATTTCGTGAAAATTATGGAAAGGAAAATTGTGCTTAGTTGATAGAAGAAGAATTCAATATAATGTTTGGTATAAATGATGTGCATGATTGCAATGTTGTTTGTATGAATTCTTCAAATATCCATGATGCTAGTAATATGCAAAGCCATAAGCTTGGGGATGCTATGTCTGATGAAGATGATATTTTTAGTCCCCCAAGGTTTGATGTGCAAATTTGTTATAATGATTGCATGCCTCCTATTTATGATGATTATAATGATGAAAGTGGATTTGGAGAGGCCATGACTTTATTTAGTGATGAATCCACCATTTTGGATGAGGCTTCAATTAACTATGATAACAAAGTTGCTATCTATTATGGTTATGGTGATGACATGAATGCTATAAATAATAATGATAACCATGAAACTTGTCATCATGATTCTAATTTTAAGTCACATGAGAGTTATTTTGTTGAGTTTGCTCCCACAATTATTGATGAGAATAAATTTGCTTATGTGGAGAGTAATAAAATTTCTATGCTTGCGAATCATGGAAATAATGATTTATGTGATAGCTATATTGTTGAATTCATTCATGATGCTACTGAAAATTATTATGAGAGAGGAACATATGCTTGTAGGTATTGCAATAATTTCAAGTTTCCTCTCTATGTGTTGAAAATCTTGAAGTTATGCTTGTTTTGCCTTCCTATGCTAGTTGATTCTTGTTCCCATAAGTTGTTTGCTCACAAAAACCCTATGCATAGGAAGTGGGTTAGACTAAAATGTGCTAGTCATATGCTTCATGATGATCTCTTTATCTTTCAATTCTTATCTTTCATGCGAGCATCATTAAAAATAATCGTGCCTAGCTACAAGGAATTAAAGAAAAGCTGTCGGTGGAAATGACACCTATGGAATCAATGGGATCCCTTCTACGGTTGGCCGGCACGGGGTTGTGCAAAGAGCGGGTCTGGCGGTCAGCACAAGGATCCTTTACCCAGGTTCAGGCCGCGGAGACGCGTAATACCCTAGTCATGCTTTCATTTATATTTCAGTGTTCTTGAGTTCTTGAACTAGCTACGGTGCATGTCTAGTTCCAAAGAGCCGAATCCCCCTCGAGTATGCCTTGGGCCTCCTTTTATAGACAAAAGGGGTCGCCACAGTGGCACCCAGGAGGTGGAAAGGTGTATAGTGGCTGAGTCTATCCTCTGGCACCGTCGGACAAATGCATTTAATGCGCTGCCGACGTGCCCCTCTTGCTTTATCGGAGACGGCAAGGAAGCTCGTCCCAGCTGTCGCCGCCTCGCCTGGCTCCGACGCGCGTCCGAGCTGACGAGGTGTTGTAGCACCACGTTGGTTGGCTGCTGGGCTGGTGTGGTAGCGGAGTCTTCATGAAGATCTGCAAGCCACCACGCAGGTGCTTGCTGAGTCGGTGTGGAGGCCGCATGCTGCCACGCAGATGCCTGCCCAGCTGGTTGAGCTATCAGCTGCATGGGAGCAGTGGTGGAGCCTTAGCAAACGTGGGCCTAGCTGCGGCCTCGCAGATGTCCTTGGCAAGGGTCTTGCCAGGGGTCCGGCAAGGGTCTTGCCGTGGCACCGCGGTCGTTCCCGGCAAGGACCTTGCCGGGGGTCTCGTGGATTTCCTTGGCAAGGACCTTGCCAAGGATCGTCGTCTTCTGGTCCTCATCTGGTCCTGTGTATTTATGATCTCCACAAAGATCTGCATACCACCATGGAGGTGCCTCCCGACCCTTGGTTCCAATGTGGTTGATGGCATTGGAACCCCTTGGCTCAAGGGCGGCGCGCTCTGCTGGCATTGGGCAAGTTGCCCCGGCAAGGCTCTTGCCGGGGGAGTCCATTTCTCTCCCTTGCTCTTTGTGTCTCTGGTCTTGGCATTGCTTCAGTTGTCTTGTGCTTCGGCCTCCCTCCTCTGCCCTGCTCAGTGCGGCCGCGGGCGCGGCTCTGACCGCTCGTGCACAAGTAAAGGGGTACGAAGGAGAGCCCCTACTTTTGTAGACCGACAGGAGCCCCCGGGCCTGGGCCACACATTAGCGCGACGCGTTGTTGGGCTAGGCCTAGAACGGTGCGTGGGTAGGCCGGGCGGATTTTTACTGCAGTAACTTTTCCATCCGCTACGCTTCCCCACGCCTCGCGTTGAACGTGCGACATGGGAGGTCATGCATGACGTGGGGGTCATGTGTGGGGCGGATTCCTGCACGCATCCGTCATATCATGGTAAAGAGGTGGCTCGCGCCTTCCCCATAAAAAGAGGAAAACTCAGAGGCGCGGCTCATTTACTGAGTGGACTTGTGTCGTGGTCTTCAAGGCGCCCGCGCCCCACAATCACAGGGTGGAGAACGGTCGTCTCACCCGTCCCCTTGATTTCTGCTTTCTCTCCATGTGTCTCCCATGCGCCCAAGGTGGCAGGCGGTGGACGCGCGGGGGGGGGGGGCACGGGCCATAAATAACGAGGTGGGAAACCGGGCCGTCGCTGATTAGGGCATCGGGTCGGTCTTGATTCCGTGCGCCCCTGATGGCCGAATTGGCTGAGTGAGGTGGCCGAGCCCCGACCCCGCCCCTTTATAAGAAGGGGGAGGGGGATGGCATCCCACAATCTTTCATCATCCCTCTCCTTCCACCTCAGCTCTGTTCTTTCATCTGCCATGGCGAGAGGGGGCGCCGACCCTTCGAGGGTGGCGGCGAGGGTCTCTGCTCGACAGCGCGTACCTCCTTCCCAAGAGCTCGCGGCAGCGGAGCCGGCCATGAGAGGAAGGGGGAGGGGCGAGGACGAGGTCGGCGTGGCGCTCGGGGAAGATGGGGACGGGGTGGCGCATCGGCCTTGCCTCCGCCAGCGATGCCTCCCCCAATGGAGGGCCACGTCGGGGACCAACCTCGTGAGTTCTTCATCAGGCTGCGCCGGCCACTGTGCCGTCTCCTTCGTCTCCCTACTCCATTCGCTCGGGGGATGGAGCTCGATCCGCCCTAGACCCTGAGGTTACATATGAGTGGCTGCGGGAATGGCGGCACGCGGGTTGTGCCGGTGTCAAAACCGGCAGATCTCGGGTAGGTGGTCTCGAACTGTGCGTCTAAGGTCGATGGTAACAGGAGACAAGGGACACGGTGTTTACCCAGGTTCAGGCCCTCTCTATGGAGGTAATACCCTACGTCCTGCTTGATATTGATGAATATGAGTATTACAAGAGTTGATCTACCTCGAGATCGTAATGGCTAAACCCTAGAGGCCTACCTTGTATGGCTATGATAGTTAGTCTCTTATCCGGACTAAGTCCTCCGGTTTATATAGACACCGGGAGGATCTAGGGTTACACAAGGTCGGTTACAAAGAAGGGAATCTACATATCCAGTCGCCAAGCTTGCCTTCCACGCCAAGGAGAGTCTATCGAGACACGGGTGCAGTCTTCGGTCTACGTATCTTCATAGCCCATCAGTCCGGCCCATGGCTAACAGGCCGGACGCCCGAGGACCCCTTAGTCCAGGACTCCCTCAGTAGCCCCTGAACCTAGCTTCAATGACAAGGTATCCGGCACGTAGTACTGCCTTCGACATTGCAAGACGGGTTCCTCCTTTTGAACTCCAAAATAATCTTCAGATGAATTGATCATGTCCGGACCTATAACACACACCACACACAACCGTAGAGAGAGTATAATAATACACGAGTCCAATCCGCTGACAACTTTTACAATATGACATCACGTCCATCCGGTCATAATCCGCTGACAACTTTTACAATATGACATCACGTCCATCCGGTCATAATTTTGAACCGTTTTTTGCCTGCCGCTCCACGTTTCGAGATGCGGTTGCCATTGGCACGTCTTGTCAAAGCAGAGATCGTGTCCCCTTATTACGAGATTCTCATCAATACGGGCGTGGGTAATCCAACTATGTTGTTTACACATCCCTCGGGAGCAGACGAATTTTGAGGAGAGTGGGGTGGCGTTCAATATTCACTACCCTTATAAGGAGATAAGATTCCTCCTTCTTCCCCCACGCCTTCTTCCTACCTTTCCGCTAATGACCGAGGGGCCACCCAAGGGCAAGGAGCACTGCTGACCCGAGTTATATTTTGATGGTGTCCTGGAGGGATCCCGCATTGTTGCGGATCATTGTGCAAAAGACATTATCTTTGAGTGAATGTACTCAAGCTCCCTCTACCTTGTAAAACAAAGTTTTTATGCCATATAATGCTCGTTATGTTTTTAAATTTTTACTTACTGTGCGGCCGTGTTGTATGAAATCTGAGGGTTAACCAGTCGTCGGCTTCTGCCCCCACGTAGGTAGTATGGGGGTGTTCGGGATGGAATCTAAATAATCTTGATCCAATTAGATGGTCCTTGAAGGAGTTGTTTAGCGCAACGAACCAGGCAACCAGACTATGCGGCTGTAACACCCTCACTTAGCCATAGGAGTGCGACAATAAGGACATGGGTGCAACCCCTAGTATCCAAACTAGAGTGCTATAAGCATCTGATCGGGAAGTACCAATCCTTCACGTAATGCGGAAGAAATCTCCAACGATTTGCAACCTCCGAACAGCTGACCGGCTCGCGCCGCATCATGACAGTCAGTTTTCGGCTTTCTCTACTGAGGTGCTCCTTTGGATAAACCAAGGCACAATCGCAGTAGTTCTCCCTTTACTACCTTAGCCGATATAGCAAAACGTAAGGTAGCAAGCACAGGAGTCGGGCAACCCAACTATTGACCAAAGACATGACTCAGAGCCAATGCATATAATGCTAAATTCAGGGTGTCGAACTGTACTTATAAAAAGTGTTCGGACTTTTGTTGCCATAATGTGGGGTGCTATGAAGCCCCTGGCAAACATCAAGCGTACCAAAGTGTCCAGGTGCTACCTGATAGGATTATCCACCGGGGAGCTGAAAAGAAAAAAAGAAAGAAAACAGAAAAGGTACAAAAAAGTTGGAGTCCTACAGCTCCAGCCACAAACTATTCTCATTGTAATTTAATTAGTACATCAAGGCGCATTGATACAGGTAGTGCGATAAGCAACAGGCTATTTGACGTGCCGAAACCAAGGGAGAGCTACATGTGGGTCCTGAAAAACAGGTAAAATTATCGTTAACGGAATCACCTAAAAAGTCTCCCATATGTCTGCGTTTCTTGCCGTCTTGGTGTGTTTATCCTTCAAGAGGACTGATGATCAGGCCATCAGATGGTGCCCATGGGATTGAGACTTGAAAAGGAAACAAACAAAAATGAAAGTATATGTGTATCCGACGTCGGTTGAGCCATACTACGGACCACAAGCTAGCTATGCCTCCGTTGATGCCCATTGGATTTTGAGCGCATAGTTATGTACGCGCGGCACGAATGCTACCACTTGATCGGAACTGCGACGGAGGCTGGATTGCTAGTCGAGCTCCTGACGAGCCGAGCTCTCCTGCTGTAGAGTAGTTCGGGCCCTCTTAACGGTGTCTGTGGGCTCGGCAGCCGAGTTAAGGTTCTGCTTGAGAAGGTCGCTCTGTACTTCTGCTGCTAAGGCAGCTGTGTGCTCTTCTGTACGGAGGGAGCGTTCCGTATTTCCGTTGACTGTTATGACGCCGCGTGGACCGGGCATCTTGAGCTTGAGATAAGCATAGTGTGGTACTGTGTTGAATCAAGTGAACGTAGTTCGTCCGAGCAGTGCGTGATAGCCGCTCTAAAAGGGGACGATATCGAAGATTAACTCCTCGCTTCGGAAGTTGTCCGGAGATCTGAAGAAAACTTCGAGTGTGATTGAGCCTGTACAGCAGGCCTCTACACCTGGTATGACTCCTTTGAAGGTACTCCTGGTGGGCTTGATCCGGGATGGGTTAATGCCCATTTTTCGTGATGTATCCTGATAGAGCAGGTTAAGGCTGCTACCTCCGTCCATAAGGACGCGAGTTAGGTGGAACCCATCAATTATCGGGTCTAAGACCAGTGCGGCTAAGCCACCGTGATGGATACTGGTTGGATGATCCCGGCGATCAAAGGTGATCGGGCATGACGACCATGGGTTAAATTTTGGGGCGACTGGCTCTATCGCATAGACGTCCCTAAGCGCACGCTTGCGCTCCCTCTTAGGGATGTGGGGTAGCGTATATCATGTTCACCATTTTAACCTGAGGGGGAAACTTCTTCTGTCCCCCTGTGTTCGGTTGCTGCGGCTCTTCGTCGTTGTCGTCCTCGCTATGCGATCCCTTTTCCCTGTTCTTGGCATTCAATTTGGCAGCATGTTTAAAAACCTAGCAATCTCTATTTGTATGATTGAGTGGCTTGCCTGGGGTGCCATGAATCTGACACGGACAATCAAGTATGCGGTCCAAGCTGGATGTGCCTGAATTGTTCTTTTGGAACGGCTTGTTCCGCTGACCGGACTTAGAGTCCCTGAATCCGGCATTGACTGTCGTGTCCTCAGTGTTATCACTGTTGTTTCGGCGCTTGTATCTGTTGCGTCGAGACTTGTCCGTGCTAGTTTTAGCTTCAGGGGAGCCGTCGTTGCTTGCATTTTTTTTGCTACGGGCCAACCAACTGTCCTCGCCCGCACAAAAGCGGGTCATGAGTGCCGTGAGGGCTGCCTTGGACTTTGGCTTTTCTTGGCCGAGGTGGCGAGCGAGCCATTCGTCGCGGATGCTGTGTTTGAAGGCTTCTAGGGCTTCGGCATCCGTACAATCGGCGATTTGGTTATTTTTAGTTAAGAACCTAGTCTAGAATTTCCTGGTAGACTCTCCGGGTTGTTGAACTATATGGCTTAAGTCATCAGCGTCCGGAGGTCAAACATATGTACCTTGGAAGTTATATAGGAAGGTCTCCTCCAAGTCCTCCCAGCTGCCAATAGAATTTGCAGGTAGACTGTTGAGCCAGTGCCGAGCTGGCCCCTTGAGTTTTAAAGGGAGGAATTTGATGGTGTGGAGGTCATCGCCACGGGCCATATGAATGTGGAGAATGAAGTCTTCGATCCACACCGCGAGGTCTGTGGTTCCATCTATGATTCTATATTCACGGGTTTGAACCCTTCTAGGAATTCATGATCCAGGACCTCATCAATGAAGCAATGAGGGTGTGCGGCGCCTCTATATCGGGCCGTATCGCAACGTAGCTCTGATGGAGTCCGTCTACGGTTTTCGGCCCGCGCATAACTGAGTTTGTCAGGTCCGAATAGGTGGCCGTCGTCGCGTGTCGAGGCACACCCTCGCGATCCGTAGATCGATCTAGTATGTCCTGCTTTATTGTTCAGGTTTTGACGGAGGTCATCTGTATGACCATGGCCTAATTTACCTCTTCTTGTGCGCTGAGGTGGGGCTGGCTGGTGTTCGGCGTGAGTTTCTGTTTTGTCTCAACCACGTGGTGGTCGGTCAGCTGCATTGTACAATGGAGGTATGTAGTTCGACGCCTCCTCGTCAAACTGAGGTAGCAATTTACGCTTTGGGTAGTTTTTGGTTGGGCGCTTGAGGTCATACTCTCCGGCTGATAGGACATCCATCCATTTATCATTGAGCAGATCTTGGTCAGCTTGAAGCTGTTGCTGCTTCTTTTTCAGGCTCCTTGCCGTGGCGATGAGCTGGCGCTTGAAGTGCTCCTGCTCAAGAGGTTCCTCAGTCACGATGAAATCCTCGGTGCCGAGGCTCACCTCGTCCTCAGAGAGCGGAAGGTAATTATCGTCCTCCGAATCTTCATGTGTGGCCTGTATGTCGCGGCTAACCTGCCCGCCTTCCCATTCGTCTTGTTCATTAGCTGTATCAACAGGGTCTTCATTGTCTTCGGCACCTTCTGGAGTGTTATCTTCTCCTGTGCCGGTACTGTTGTCTTTACTGCGGCGTGACTTAGAGGGGCGCCGCTAACACCGGCGTTTGGATTGTATTTTGGAAGGTTTATCCTCAGCTAGATCTTCCTTGTCATCGCCGCTATTTTCTTTTGGTGCATCCACCATGTATACATCATACGAGGAACTGGCCGTCCAGCGTCTGGTGAACAGCGGGTTCTGGGCCTCTTCTTCTCCGACATCGTTGTCCATATCGTCGATCTCCTCAGAGTCGTAGTCAAGTTCGTCGGTTAGATCCTCGACCGTGGCTATGAAGTCGGTGGCGGGTGGGAAGCAAAATTCTCCACCGCCAGCCCCTAATTAGAGCCGGATATGGTTCGGTTGTGAGTCCTCTGTCAAGGACAGGCTTTTTAATGAGTTTAGCACATCGCCCAAAGGCAAGTGCTGGAAGATGTCTGCGGCGCTGAATTCGAAGATCGATGAACGATCAAGCTCGGTGTCCGTGGGCTCACATGGTTCGGAACTTACGTCCGGAGAAAAGTCCAGAGTTCCAGTGACAAAGACGTTGTGAGAGGTTAAGTCTATGTGTGGCTCCAACGCCGTGGGATCTGTGGCCTCCATGGTGGGGTCAATCCTCCCGTCCCCGGATGGCGCAGTCTGCTCCGGCTCTAAGGCCAGAGTGGTTATAGGAGTGATCTCCTGGAAGCAGTCTGATGACAGATTTAGGTCATGATCATCGGGGTGACCGGGAGCGGCTAACGCGGTCTCAAATCTGGCGAAGATCAAATCTTCACGGATGTCCGCAACGTAGTTCAAGCTCCCAAATCTGACCTGATAGCCAGGGGCGTAGCTTTCGGTCTGCTCCAGATGGCCAAGCGAATTGGCCTGCAATGCGAAGCCGCCAAACACAAAGATCTGTCCGGGGAGAAAAGTTTCTCCTTGGACGGCGTCATTATTACCGATTAAAGGGGCCATCAAACCTTTTAGCGACAACATAGAGGAACTCTCAATGAAAGCACCAATGTCGGTGTCAAAACCGGCGGATCTTAGGTAGGGGGTCCCGAACTGTGCGTCTAAGGTCGATGGTAACACGAGACAAGGGACACGGTGTTTACCCGGGTTCATGCCCTCTCTATGGAGGTAATACTCTATGTCATGCTTGATATTGATGAATATGAGTATTACAAGAGTTGATCTACCTTGAGATCATAATGGCTAAACCCTAGAGGCCTAGCATGTATGGCTATGATAATGAGTCTCTTATCCGGACTAAGTCCTCCGGTTTATATAGACACCAGGAGGATCTAGGGTTACACAAGGTCGGTTACAATGAAGGGAATCTACATATCCAGTCGCCAAGCTTGCCTTCCATGCCAAGGAGAGTCCTATCCGGACACGGGTGCAGTCTTCGGTCTTCGTATCTTCATAGCCCATCAGTCCGGCCCATGGCTGATAGGCCGGATGCCCGAGGACCCCTTAGTCCAGGACTCCCTCAGCAGCCCCGGGCAACTTTGGGTTGTCGTGATTGGATCCTTAGACCTGTAGCCCCCATCAACCTTGGCTTGTTTGGGTCGGGGCGTCGGCATGTTCTCTTTCTTCCAAATAGCTCAGCAGAAATGTCCATGTACCCTGCGAACCAAAGAGGACGGAAAGGAACAGAGAGACGCACACTCAACCTCTATGCTATGGGTTAGCCGCCTCTAAGCACTATTAACCCTAACCGACGGAGAGACTCAACCTAGCATGCATGCTAAAACTTAGGGCGCTAGCACTTCATTTATTTATGCTCAGGGCTTGCGCCTGGCTTTGTACAGAGGGTTACATGCCTTGCCGGCAAGGCTCATACAAAAGGTGGCTTGCTAGGGGGGCCAACAAATGCGCCTTATGATTAAAACTTGCAAAGATATTCGATGTTCCAGGAGTTGCTCACTGGAATAGCATCTTCGGTCTCCAGGCGGACTGCGCCGGGCCTGGTGACTCGTATTACCCGATAAGGGCCTTCCCACTTTGGTGTCAACTTGTTGGAATTCTTGGCCGATTGAACACGCCGAAAAACAAGGTCGCCTTCCTGAAAGCTTCGGGCATGGACCTTGCGGCTATGGTAGCGGTGCAAGGCTTGCTGGTAGCGCGCCGCTCTCACAGCCGCCCAAAGACGATCTTCCTCAAAGAGCGTTGCGTCATCTTGTCACAACTACTCTTGCTCAAGCTCGTCATAAGCGAGCACTCGAGGTGACCCGTATGTGAGTTCCTGTTGGGGAACGTAGTAATTTCAAAATTTTCCTATGCACAAGCAAGATCATGGTGATGCATAGGAACGAGAGGGGAGAGTGTGATCTATGTACCCTTGTAGACCGACAGCGGAAGCGTTAGCACAACGCGGTTGATGTAGTCGTACGTCTTCAAAGCCTGACCGATCAAGCACCGAAACACGGCACCTCCGAGTTCTAGCACACGTTTAGCTTGATGATGATCCCCGGACTCCGATCCAGCAAAGTGTCGGGGAAGAATTCCGTCAGCACGACGGCGTGGTGACGATCTTGATGTACTACCATCGCAGGGCTTCGCCTAAGCACCGCTACAATATTATCGAGGATTATGGTGGAAGGGGGCACCGCACACGGCTAAGAATATGACCACGTGGATCAACTTGTGTGTCTAGGGGTGCCCCCTGCCCCCGTATATAAAGGATCAAGGGGAGGAGGCCGGCCAGCCCCTATTGGCGCGCCAGGAGGAGTCCTCCTCCTAGTAGGAGTAGGATTCCTACTAGGAGGGGGAAAGAAGTGGGGAGGGAGAAGGAAAGGGGGGCGCCGCCCCCCTCTCCTAGTCCAATTCGGACCAGGGGGAGGAGGCGCGCAGCCCACCTTTGGCTGCCCCTCTCTCTCTCCACTAAGGCCCATATGGCCCATTACTTCTCCCGGGGGGGTTCCGGTAACCCTCTGGCTCTTCGGTTTTCTCCGAAATCACCCAGAACACTTCCGGTGTCTGAATATAGCCGTCCAATATATCAATCTTTATGTCTCGACCATTTCGAGACTCCTCGTCATGTCCGTGATCACATCCGGGACTCTGAACTAACTTCGGTACATCAAAACTCATAATATAACTGTCATCGAAACCTTAAGCGTGCGGACCCTACGGGTTCGAGAACAATGTAGACATGACCGAGACACGTTTCCGGTCAATAACCAATAGCGGAACCTAGATGCTCATATTGGCTCCTACTTATTCTACGAAGATCTTTTATCGGTCAGACCGCATAACAACATACGTTGTTCCCTTTGTCATCGGTATGTTACTTGCCCGAGATTCGATCGTCGGTATCTCAATACCTAGTTCAATCTCGTTACAGGCAAGTCTCTTTACTCGTTTCATAATACATCATCTTGCAACTAACTCATTAGTTGTAATGCTTGCAAGGCTTATGTGATGTGCATTACCGAGAGGGCCCAGAGATACCTCTTCGACAATCGGAGTGACAAATCCTAATCTCAAAATACGCCAACCCAACATTCACCTTTGGAGACACCTGTAGAGCTCCTTTATAATCACCCAGTTACGTTGTGACGTTTGGTAGCACACAAAGTGTTCCTCCTGTAAACGGGAGTTGCATAATCTCATAGTCATAGGAACATGTATAAGTGATGAAGAAAGCAATAGCAACATACTAAACGATCGGGTGCTAAGCTAATGGAATGGGTCATGTCAATCACATCATTCTCCTAATGATGTGATCCCATTAATCAAATGACAACACATGTCTATGGTTAGGAAACATAACCATCTTCGATTAACGAGCTAGTCAAGTAGAGGCATACTAGTGACGTTTGGTTTGTCTATATATTCACACAAGTATTATGTTTCCGGATAATACAATTCTAGCATGAATAATAAACATTTATCATGATATAAGGAAATAAAATAATAACATTTATTATTGCCTCTAGGGCATATTTCCTTCAGTTCCATGGGGAGAACTACTTCTGCCCCGTATACCAAGGCAAAGGGTGTCTGGCCGGTGGCTCGATTTGGCGTCATTCTAATTGACTAAAGAACCGCCAGTAACTCATCAATCCAGCGCCTTCCGCTCTTGTGCAGCCTGTCAAAAATCTTTGTCCTCAGGCCTCGCAGTACTTCAGCATTTGCCCTCTCTGCCTGGCCGTTGCTACGTGGATGTGCCACGGAAGCAAAACAGACCTTGCTACTGAGGTCTTGGATATACTACATGAAGGTGTCGCTTGTAAACTGTGTGCCATTGTCGGTGATGACTCTGTTTGGCACACCAAAGCGGCAGACTAGCCCCTTGAAGAAGTTGACGGCTGATTGCGTTGTCACCTTCCTTACCGCTTCCACCTCCGGCCACTTTGTGAACTTATCGATTGCAACGTTCAAGTACTCAAAGCCCCCGACAGAGCGAGGGAAGGGCCCCAGTATGTCGAGCCCCCAGACCAAAAATGACCAGGAGAGAGGAATTTTTTGAAGGGCTTGAGCTGGTTGATGAAGCTTCTTCGAATGGAACTGACACGCTTCACACTTGGTTACTAGTGTTGTTGCATCCTAGAGGGCAGTGGGCCAGAAGAAACCTTGCCGGAATGCCTTGCCGGCAAGGGCCCTCGACCCTAAGTGGGAGCCACATATGCCTCTGTGTATCTCTACCAACAGCTCCAGTCCTTCCTCCCGGGGAATGCACTTCAATTTCACACCGTATGGTCTCTTTCTGTAAAGGACGTCGTCGACGAACTGATACATGGCAGACTGACGGACTACTTTCTCCACTTCTTCCTGCTCCTCAGGGAGTTCCCTTGTTTGGAGGAATCAGACGGTATGTTGTGCCCATGCCGGAGCCTGGGGCTCGACGGCAAGGACTAAAGGCATTTCCTCTGCCATGGGAGCGGCTGTCTCTATAGCCAGGGCTTGACGCCTCGCCTGAGTCGGTTGCCCCATGGCAGGCTCAGCATCCACGGCAACATCTTTGCCGGCTGCTCCCGGGAGCTCGGCGGGAAAGTACTTGCCGGGGTCTGATTTCCTTCGCTTGTTCTGCTCTGTCGATGGTTCAACGGATGGTTGAGTCAACCGAAGCACACAAGTACCTGGTTCCACATGTAGTTTGAGGGCGGCGCATTTCTACAGGTAGTCGGCGATGTCGTTTTTACTCGGGGAACATGCTCCGCCTGTCTGCCGTCAAAATGCTCCTCCAGCTTCCTCACCTCATCTATGTAGGCCTCCATCAACGGGCTTTGATAATCTTTGTTGACTTGCCTGATGACAAGCTATGAATCACCCCTGACGATGAGCTTCTTAATCCCGAGGTCTGCCGCGATCCTAAGATCGGCAAGCAACCCGTTGTATTCAATAGTGTTGTCCGTGGACATCTCCCTGGGAAAGTGCATCTGGATTACATACTTGAGGTGCTCTACGGTGGGTGCAACGAGCAGCACACCAGCACCGACACCTTACAGCGAGAAAGCCTTGTCAAAGTACATAATCCAATTGCGACTTGTCTCCTTGCCAGGGAGGGTGGTCTCCTGGATCTCTTCGTCGGGCGTTGAGGTCCACTCGGCAATGAACTCCGCCAGGACTCTGCCCTGGATTGTCAAAGTACTTTCAAACTTCAAACCAAAGCTCGACAGTTCCACGGCCCACTCCACAATCCTCCCGGTTGCGTCTAGGTTATGCAATATCCGTTGCAATGGGAGGCGGGTGACGACGGTGATTTTGTGTGCTTGGAAGTAATGACGCAGCTTCCTCGAGGCCATAAGGAGGCCGAAGAGCAATTTCTGCACACCGGAGTACCTTGACCTAGCCCCCTGCAAGAGGGAGTTGACAAAGTAAACCGGGTGCTACATCAATTTCCTCTTCTGCACCACTTCATTTGGTTGCGCAGGCCCTGTCCCGCCAGCGTCAGACTGTGCCAGGGGCCTTGCCTTGCCGGCACCAGGCCCTGCCGGGGGGAGCTCTGGCTTGACATCCACTAGTCCTGCCATTGCCACTGCCTCTTCGTCGACCTCCCTCTGCGCCACTAGTGCGGCACTAACCACTTGATTTGTTGCCGCCAGATATAGTAGCAACGGCTCTTGTGGTTTGGGCACAACCAGTATCAGCATAGAGGAGAGGTATTTCTTCAAATCCCGCAGTGCTGCTTTGGCCTCTGGGGTCCATTCCATTGGCCCCGCCTTTTTCAAGATTTTGAAAAAGGGAAGGGCACGCTCAGCAGACTTGGAGATGAATCTGCTCATGGCGGCAATACAGCGAGTGAACCGACGCACATCCTTGATCCGCTTGGGTGCCTCAATCTGCTCAATAGCCTTGATCTTGTCTAGATTTGCCTCGATCCCATGTTGTGACACAAAGAACCCGAGAAGTTTGCCGGACGGAACGCCAAAAACACACTTCTTAGGGTTTAACTTGAGGTTGATCTTGCGTAGATTTTCCACCTTCTCTTCCAAATCATGTACAAGTGTTGCCCTCTCCTTAGTTTTGACCACTATGTCATCCATATAAGCTTCCATATTTCTATGTAGCTGGGGCTCAAAACCAATTTGGACTGCCCTTGCAAACGTTGAGCCATCACTCTTCAACCTGAAAGACATCCGTAAAAAGCAATATGTACCACATGGTGCGATGAATGTTGTCTTCTCTTCATCTTCTCTTGTCATGAAGATCTGGTGGTATCCTGAGTAGGCTTCAAGGAATGATAACAGATCACATCCGGCCATGGAGTCAACAATCTGGTCAATGCGCGGCAATGGGAAAGGGTCCTTGGGACAAGCCTTATTGATATCTGTGTAGTCAATACACAGCCTCCACTTCCTATTTGCCTTGCGCACCACAACCGGATTGGCCAACCACGTCGGATGGAGTACTCCTCTCACCAAGCATGTCGCTTCCAACTTCCTGATCTCATCTGTAATGAACTCCTGCTGTTTCAAAGGTTGCTTGCTGACCTTCTGCTTGACGGATCACGCATGAGGACAGACAGCAAGATGGTGCTCAATCACCTCCCTGGGAACGCTAGGGATGTCGGATGCTTGCCATACAAACACGTCGACATTCGCCCATAGGAAGGTGATGAGCGTGCCTTCCTATTTGTTGTCTAGGGTGGAGCTTATGGTGAAATCCCTCCCGTTCAATTCTCCTTGACGGACACCTTCTTGATCTCTGGTGGCGCAGCTCTGGATTTCTTGCTCTTGCCGCTGGAGCTCTCTGGCACGTCCTCGATGGGAGCACAACACTCCAAAGAGGTGCGCTTGCTAGAGTGGGTGCGAGAGGTCTTGCCGGTCTTCTTCTCTCTCGGGGCTCCAACGGCAGGAGCAAGTGCCTTGGCGGTAGTCGCTGCAACTACTTCCCAGTAGAGTTGGTCGGCGCAAATCAGTGTGTCCTTCTGGTCGGAGGGGACGATGATGATGGTCATCGGCCCAGGCATCTTCAGCGTGTTGTAGGCGTAATGTGACGCCGCCATGAACTTCGCTAGTGACGGGCGGCCGAGGATCCCGTTATAGGGCAAGGGGATCTCGTCTACATCGAAAACAATCCTCTCTGTCCTATAGTTTAACTCGCCTCCAAACGTCACAGGCAGCGTGACCTTACCCTTCGGCTGACTCCTCCCTAGGTTGACCCCTTGAAACGTGCTCGTCTCTTCGAGGTCTCCATCAGGAATCTGCAGCCTTTTGATCACAACGGACGAGATCAAGTTCAGACCGGCCCCGCCGTCAACTAGCATTTTCGTTACCTTGAGGTTGCATATTGTTGGCAAGACCAGCAACGGCAAACACCTGACCATAGTTGTGCGATCAGGGTGGTCCTCGGTGTCAAAAATGATAGGCGTGCTGGACCACTTCAGTGGCTTCTGAGCATCGAGTGATGGTTCCACTGATATGATCTCACGTGTCCACTGCTTGAGCTGGCGATGAGAGGTGTGCAGCGAGGCGCCACCGTCGACGCACATGGCCTCCGTAGCCTTTTGGATCTCATGCTCGCCGGACTCGTCATCTTCGTCATGATCATCATCTCCTTGCTTCTTGTCGCGGCCTCGAACAGGCCTCTCTTGCTGGTTATCCTTTCCGCGGCGACCTCCTTGGCCGCCACGCTTCTTGCCACATCCCTTGGCACCATCCTGGCCCTTCTCCTTGTCCCACCTCTCATACTCAGCTTTTTGCTTCTCATCAAGCAGCTCGACTTGCTGGCAGTTCTGGAGGTCGTGGCCTTGGTGCGGTGGATCTTGCAGTATTGCTTGTTGGAGCCTCCTGGCTTGTCGGCAGCCGCCAAGGCCTGGCAGGCGGCGCACCCGGCAATTTCCTTGCCAGGGTCGTCTGCCTTGGCCTTCTTGGCAGCGCCGGTGTCCTCGGATCCCTCGATGGCAAGCATGGTCTTTCCCTTGCGCTTCCTGTTGCGGCACCGGCTCTTCTTCGTCGGGGTGGCTGTGTCTTTGTTTGTGGAGTCAGTTTCCGCGCCGGCATCCTCGCCGGGGTACTTCCTCCCCTCTTCAGCTCTAGCGCACCTATCGGTCAGAACATAAAGCTTGGCCACATCTTTGACCTTGTTCATCGCTAGCTCTTCAGGCATCTTGCAGTTGCACACATTCTAATGAAATGCGCTGATCACGGCGGCGGGATGAACATCTGGGATGTTGTACTGCAGCCGGCTGAACCTCTATATGTACTTGCGCATGGTTTCACCTTCCTTCTCGGGAATGATATGCAAATCTCTTGCTTGGACATGAGCTTGGTGGCCTCCAGTGAAGGCGCCAACGAACTCATGGCACAAGTCCAACCAAGAAGAAATGGAATCCGCTGGCAAGTGCATCAACCATGACATAACATTGGGTTTAAGTGCCAGCGGGAAGTAATTGGCAAGCACCTTGTCGTCGCGGGCCAGAGATGTCAGTGGAAACGACACCTATGGAATCACTGGGATCCCTTCTGCAGTTGGCGGGCACGGGGTTGTGCAAAGAGTGGGTCTGGCGGTTAGCACAAGGATCGTTTACCCAGGTTCAGGCTGCGGAGACGCGAAATACCCTAGTCCCGCTTTCATGTATATTTGAGTGTTCTTGAGTTCTTGAACTAGCTATGGTGTGTGTCTATTTCGAAAGATCTGAATCCCCCTCCAGTACGCCCCGGGCCTCCTTTTATAGACAAAAGGGGTCGCCACAGTGGCACACAAGAGGTGGAAAGGTGTATAGTGGCTGAGTCTATCCTCTAGCACCGTCGGAAAAACACATTTAACGCGTTGCCGACGTGCCCCTCTTGCTTTATCGGGGACGGCAAGGAAGCTCGTCCCATCTGTCGCCGCCTCGCCTGACTCTGACGCGCGTCCGAGCTGACGAGGTGTTGTAGGGCCACGTTGGCTGGCTGCTGGGCTGGCGTGGTGGCAGAGTCTTCACGAAGATATGCATGCCACCACGCATGTGCTTGCTGAGTCGGTGTGGAGGCCCCATGCTGCCACGTAGATGCCTGCCCAGCTAGTTGAGCTAGCAGTTGCATGGGAGCGGCGGTGGAGCCTTGGCAGACGTGCGCCTGGCTGCGGCCCCGCAGATGTCCTCTCCAAGGGTCTTGCCGGGGGTCCGGCAAGGGTCTTGCCATGGCACCGCGGTCGTCCTTGGCAAGCACCTTGCCGGGGGTCTCGTGGATTTCCTTGGCAAGGACCTTGCCAAGGATCGTCGTCTTCTGGTACTCATCTGGTCCTGTGTATTTATAATCTCCACAAAGATCTGCATGCCACCATGGAGGTTCCTCCCGAGCCTTGGTTCCAATGTGGTTGATGGCGTTGGAACCCCTTGGATCAAGGGCGGCGCGCTCTGCTAGCATTGGGCAAGTTGCCCAGGCAAGGCCCTTGCCGGGGCGGAGGCTGCCCCGGCAAGGCTCTTGCCAGGGGAGTCCACTTTGCTCCCTTGCTCTTCGTGTCTCTGGTCTAGGTGTTGCTTCGGTTGTCTTGTGCTCTGGCCTCCCTCCTCTTCCCTGCTCAGTGCGGCCGCGGGCGCAGCTCTGACTGCCCGTGCGCAAGTAAAGGGGTACAAAGGAGAGCCCCTACTTTTGTACACCGACAAAAGCGCTTGTTGGGAGACAACCCAACACTTTTACCTACTATTCTTGTGTGTTCACATGATTAGGCTACTGTAGTAATCATGTTTTATTGCTTTCGTTTTAATAAAGTTCCAAGTAAGAGCTTTGGGATGGCTTACGGTGATAGTTGATTTGATCTTGCTGAAAAAGAAAAACTTTTGCCCTTAGGAAAACAATTCTCATTTTTAACAGAAGCATGATAAAATGCTGATTCATTTTGCAGAATATTAATAGAGAAATTAACCAGGTTTTCCTAATTGTTCAAAAAATTTGGAGTAGCAAAAGTATGGTTGGAGTACAGATTACTACAGACTGTTCTATTTTTGACAGATTCTGTTTTGCTTGTTTCTAGTTTCCATGGCTTATATTGCTCAATATAAATTGTGGAAATGATATGCTACAGCAGTAATTGTGTCAGAACAATTATGAATCTTGTCTTTTATAGTACCAAAAGTGAAATGGTTTGCTCTTTATCATACTAAGTTATCTCACAAAGTTCCGTTAAGTTTTGTGTGATTGAAGTTTTCAAGTTTTGGGTGAGATGTCGACATGAGGAGAATAAGGAGTGACAAGACCCTAAGCTTGGGGATGCCCAGGGCACCCCAACGTAATATTCAAGGAAGATCCAAGCAACTGAGCTTGGGGATGCCCCAGAAGGCATCCCCTCTTTTGTCTCCAACATTATCGATAACCTCACTTGGAGCTATGTTTTCATTCGTCACATGATATGTGTTTTGCTTGGAGCATCATTTTCTTTTGTTAGGATTTGCTTGCTGTTATTTAGAATAATGTTTTGCATCTTTTATTCCAATAAAAGTGGCAATGATAGCCTTTACTATGCTTATTTGCAAGTATACATGGTGTTGTTTGAAAACAAAAAGTTCACCATTGTTGCAAAAATTCCCTAGAAATGTTAGAATGTGATAAAATGTTGAAACTTTTTGAAAAATGTGATCTGATAAATTTTCTATAGTGTGGCAAATTTTCATAACTTTTGGAGTTAGGAAAGTATTGATACTCTTGCATTCTTTACAGACTTTACTGTTTTGGCATATTGTTGTTATGTTTGCATTGTTTGCATATGTTTGCTTGTTTAATGATTCTATTTGAGGATGGGAGTATTAAATATGCAGAGGCATTTAGGGCATGTTTGGCAGCCCTCTACTCCTCACTTCTCAACTCCCTGCTCCACGTAGATGCGGAGCGCGCGGAGCGTCACTTGGGCCGCTCCGAGAAAATGGCCTGCTGGCCGCTCCGCTCCGCTTCGAGGAAAGCATGACGCTAACACGTTCGGTGCCACACTGGCCGCTCCAGGAGCGATGCTATGGAGCCGAGGGCTGCTAAACAGACTCTTAGTGTGCAATGTTGAATAATAATTTTAGTGATTTGCTATAGTAGAGAATGATAAGGTTTTTGCATTGGTTTATACTAACTTATCTCATGAGTTCTTGTTATGTTTTGTGTGGATGAAGCTTTTGAGTTTTAGGAAAACCGTGATAGAGAGGTATTAAGGAGACACCAAAGATCAAGCTTGGGGATTCCCAAGGCACCCCAAGATAATATTTCAAGAAGTCTCAAGCATCTAAGATTGGGGATGCCCCGGTAGGCATCCCACCTTTCTTCTTCAACAATTATTGGTTAGTATCGGTTGAGGCTAAGTTTTTGCTTCTTCACATGAGTTGTGCTATCCTTGAAATGTCATTTTGTTTTGTTTTGCTTGTTGTTTTAATAAAATACTTAGGCCTGAAACTTTCAAATAAGAGAGAGTCCTCAAATAGCTACCCATTTACATAACTACTCGCTTGATCTTCACTTATATCTTTTTGGAGTAGCTAGTCATTTACTCTAGTGCTTCACTTATATCTTTTTTAGCATAGTGTGCTTCAGTACTTTTGAAGAAATTCTCTCTTACTTCACTTAAATTGAGGGATTTTTAATTATGTGCCCCCGGTTTCTTAGTTGTGCTCACTTTTCCCAAGTCGTTTTTTGT
>NC_057803.1:364513043-364565625 GCF_018294505.1 Triticum aestivum
ACATGGGGAAAAGTGAGGAAAAAGTAAACAGATGGGGAAAAGTGAGCACAACTAAGAAATCAGGGGACGGAATTAAAAATCCCTTAAATTAATTTGAGAGAAAGAAATATTATGCTCATGATCTTCACTTATATTTGTTTGAGCTTATCAAAATCAACACATAAAAATTAGTTCCAAGTGATGGATATCCAAGAAGGATATAATAAAAACTTTCATGAAGAACATTGGACAAAATAAACTTGATTCCTTGTAATAGTTTTGGGATATGATGATGTGATATGTGACTCATGTTGATGAGTAATTATGCTTTAGTAAGCATATTGGTGTTAAGGTTTGTGATTCCCTATGCAAGCACGAAAGTCAATAGTTATGCAATGAAATTACATCCTACTTGTCGTGCATTATTCGGTGTTAATTATGCTCAATGCTCGCTTATGAGATTATTCGTCTCTTGGTTGGTCGCTTCTCAATCTTTTTCTAGCCTTCATTTTGCACTAGGTATGATCACTACTTGTGCATCCAAAATCCTTTAAACCGGTTTTGCCACACAAGTCCAATATACCTACCTATATGATGTATTATTTTGCCGTTCTAAGCAAATTTTTATGTGCCATCTCTAATTTTCAAAATAAATTTCTCTTTTCTGTGCTCGTACCGCTCGCGAGGCGGTTAGGGGTGGCCAATATTTTCCATGATAGATGTGTTATTCTCATGATGAGTGTTTATTCACTTGTCATTCCATGAGAGTAAGGCAAAGGTATTAGGGATGCCCAGTCCTGAAATGAAAAATGGATTTACTTTATGTTGTCAAATAATAAATTCCTTCGAAAGTGTTGGTATGGAGGGCACCCGTGGATACAGTTAGCCATGGAAAGTGAAAGTATGGTTGAAAAAGGAATAAACTTTATTTTCTATTTGGGAACCGCCTATGATATATCTAGCATGGAAAGTGTTGGGAGCTCTAAGTCGTTTTTGTTGGTGGGAAAAGCATGCCTCTCAAAAAAAATTTATCTCTCAATTTTTGCTTTGAGCTCTGGCACCTCTACAAATCCCTACTTCCCTCCATGAATGGTCTTTCTTTTACATTATGCAATTTTTATTTTTAATTTGAGTCTCCATCTTCTCTTATAAAAGCACTAACTAGGGGCACTATGATCGTACTTGAGCATTGGTGTAGCTAATATGCGAGTGTGTTTCATGAATGGATCAATGATTGAGCATGATGGGCAAGGGATAACCTATTTCAGCATTGATATTTTGAAAGACATGGTTGCTTATTGATATGCTTGAGTATTGAAATCTTCATGTCAAAACTAGACTATTACTTTGAACCAGATAAAAGTCCAAATGTCCGTACTACAAAAGAAAAGAATATGTGATGAATATGATAGGTAGCTTTCCATGACAAATATTTCATTTTCAATTGCTACTTTATCATGATAAATTTTATGAGAAATAGTTGTTGTTATGATGCTAGGAAAAGTGATTGAAATTATCATTGATCAAACTTGTGCACTTTGCTAGCATTCACACTTTATAAATTATTTCTTTTATCATTTACCTACTCGAGGACGAGTAGGAATTATGCTTGGGGATGCTGATACGTCTCCAACATATCTATAATTTATGAAGTATTCATGCCATGTTTACAACAATTTTATATGGTTTGGTATGATTTGCATGGGACTAACCTGGCTGATGCTATTTTGAGCAGAACTCCCGTGGTGTTGTTTTTTTGTGTGCAGAAATGAGAGTTCTCCAAATGAGCTGAAACTTTTTGACGATTTTTTTGGAACAACAGAGACCCCCCTGTCGGTGTCAAAACCGGCGGATCTCGGGTAGGGGTCCCTAACTGTGCGTCTAAGGCGGATGGTAACACGAGTCGGGGGACACGATGTTTACCCAGGTTCGGGCCCTCTTGATGGAGGTAATACCCTACGTCCTACTTGATTGATCCTGATGATATGAGTATTACAAGAATTGATCTACCACGAGATCGTAGAGGCTAAGCCCTAGATGCTACCCTATGGTATGATTGTTGTTGTCCTATGGACTAAATCCTTCGGTTTATATAGACACCAGAGGGGGCTAGGGTTACACAGAGTCAGTTACAAGGGAGGAGATCTATATATCGGTATTGCCAAGCTTGCCTTCCACGCCAAGGAAAGTCCCATCCGGACACGGAAGCCTTCAATCTTGTATCTTCATAGTCCAACAGTCCGGCCAAAGGATATAGTCCGGCTGTCCGGAGACCCCCTAATCTAGGACTCCCTCACCCCCGAAGCTTCGTGGGAGGGCCAGAAGAGCCACGAGGAGGGCACAACCCACCGGGGTGCGCCTAGCGGGCTTCGCTTGCCCCGGTGGGTTGTGCTCACCTCGAGGTCCATCTTTGCGTGAAACCGAAGCAAAAAAATCCTATAAATACAAAAACCATCATAAATAACCCTAGATCAGAAGTTCCGCCACAGCAGGCCTCTGTAGCCACCAAAAAACAATCTAGACCCTTTCCGGCACCCTGCCGGAGGGGGAAATCATCTCCGGTGGTCATCTTCATCATCCCAGCGGCTACCATGATGAGGAGGGAGTAGTCCACCCTGGAGGTTGAGGGTTTGTGCCAGTAGTTATGTGTTTAATCTCTCTCTCTCATGTTCTTGAGATGTCACGATCTTGATGTATCGCGGGCTTTGTCAATATAGTCAGATCATATGGTGTTTTCCCCTCTCTATCTCGTTCTGATGAATTGAGTTTTTCCCTTTGCATTTCATTGTTATTGGATTGAATACTTTTATGGATTTGAGAGCACTTGATATATATCTTGCATATGAATACCCGTGGTGATAATGGGGTATCATATTGATTCACTTGATATGTGTTTTGGCACTCAACTCGTGGATTCTCGAGGTGACATTGGGGTAATCTATGCATAGGGGTTGATGCACGTTCTCGTCTTTATTTCTCCGGTAAAAATCTTGGGCAATCTTTGAGGTTCTTTGTGTTGGATTGAGTATTATGAATCTGAATTTGCTTTGGTGTTATTTTAGTACAAACACTTGATTGATCGATCAGAAAGAGTAACTTAGTGTTATTTTAGTATGAACTCTTCATAGATCAAACGGAAAGAATAACTTGGTGATATTTTAGTACCGAATCTTGGATATATCGATCAGAAAGAATAGCTACAAACAATTTCTTCTTATGTTCTCCGTTAGATAGGAACTTTGGAGTGATTCTCCATCGCACTTTGACAGATGGTTATATGATCCAATTATATTAGCATTGTTGAGAGATTGCACTAGCGAAAGTACAGACCCTAGGCCTCATTTTCAAGCATTGCAATACTATTTTTGTGCCCGTTTACTATTTGCTACCTTGCTGTTTTATTTGTTCAGATTATAAAAACATATTTCCAACATCAGTATTATACTTTTATCACCATCTCTTCACTGAACTAGTGCACCTATACAATTTTCCATTGTATTGGGTGTGTTGGGGACACAAGAGATTTCTTGTATTTGGTTGCAGGGTTGTTTGAGAGAGACCATCTTCATGCTACACCTCCCACGGATTGATAAACCATAGGTCATCCACTTGAGGGAAAATTGCTACTCTCCTACAAAACTCTGCGCTTGGAGGCCCAACACAAGTCTACAAGAATAAAGTGGCATAGTAGACATCAGAGCTCTTACTTAAACTCTATTGAATAAGTTGAATTGCAATTGCTTGGTGACTGAGAACATAGGTTGCTGAGTTTCAAGAGAATCCATTGTTTGGACCTTAACATGTGAATTGGTTGCTACTTTAAAATGAGAAAAATTATGAGAAAGAATTGTTGTTTTGATGCTAGGAAAAGTGATTGAAATTATCATTGATCAAACTTATGCACTTTGCTAACATTCACACTTCATAAATTATTTCTTTTATCGTTTACCTACTCGAGGACGAGTAGGAATTAAGCTTGGGGACGCTGATACGTCTCCAACGTATCTATAATTTATAAAGTATTTATGCCATGTTTACAACAATTTTATATGGTTTTGGTTTGATTTGGATGGAACTAACCCGGACAGATGCTGTTTTCAGCAGAACTACCATGGTGTTGTTTCTTGTGCAGAAATGAAAGTCCTCCAAATGAGCTGAAACTTTTTGACGATTTTTTTGGAACAAAAGAGACCCCCAAAGCTTCGTGGGAGGGGCAGAAGAGCCACGAGGAGGGCAAAACCCACAAGGGCGTGCCTGGTGGGCCTAGATTGCCCCGGTGGGTTGTGCTCATCATCGCATGAAACCGACGCCAATAAACCCTATAAATAGAGAAACCATCAGAAATAACCCTAGATCAGAAGTTCCGCCGCCGCAAGGCTCTGTAGCCACCAAAAATCAATCTAGACCCTTTCTAGCACACTACCGGAGGGGCAAATTATCTTCGGTGGCCATCTTCATCATCCTGGCGGCCACCACGATGAGGAGGGAGTAGTCCACCCTCGGGCTGAGGGTTTGTACCAGTAGCTACGTGTTTAATCTCTCTCTCTCTCTCTCTCTCTCTCTCTCTCTCTCGTGTTCTGGAGATGTCACGATCTTGATGTATCATGGGCTTTGTTAATATAGTCGGATCATATGGTGTTTTCCCCTCTCTATCTTGGGATGAATTGAGTTTCCCTGTGAGATTTTGTTTTATCGGATTGAATACTTTTATCAATTTGAGAACACTTGATATATGTCTTGCAATTGAATACTCGTGGTGACAATGTCGTATCGTATTGATTCACTTGATGTATGTTTTGGCACTCAACTCGCGGAATCCCGAGGTGACATTGGGGTAATCTATGCATAGGGGTTGATGCACGTTCTTGTCTTTGTTTCTCCGGTAGAAATCTTGGGGCACTCTTTGAAGTTCTTTGTGTTGGATTGAACGTTTTGAATATGAATTTGCTTTGGTGTTATTTTAGTACAAACTCTTGGTTAGATCGATCGGAAAGAATAGCTTTGTGTTATTTTAGTACGAACTCTAGGATAGATTGATCGGAAATAATAGCTTTGAGGTGGTTTCGTACCCTACAAACAATGCTGTCTTATGTTCTCCGCTAGATAGGAACTTTGGAGTGATTCTTCGTTGCATGTTGAGGGACGGTTATATGATCCAATTATATTAGCACTGTTGAGAGATTGCACTAGTGAAAGTATGGACCCCGGGCCTTGTTTTTAAGCATTGCAATACCGTTTTTGTGCCCATTTACTATTTGCTACCTTTCTGTTTTTATTTATGCAGATTATAAAAATATATTTCTACCATCAATATTACACTTTTATCACCATCTCTTCGCCGAATTAGTGCACCTATACAATTTGCCGGTGTATTGGGTGTGTTGGGGATTCAAGAGATTTCTTGTATTTGGTTGCAAGATCATTTGAGGGATACAATCTTCGTCCTACGCCTCCTGCGGATTGATAAACCTTAGGTCATCTACTTGAGGGAAAATTACTACTGTCCTACAAAACTCTACGCTTGGAGGCCCAATACGAGTCTACAAGAATATAGTTGCGTAGGAGACATCATGGACCCCGAAGGCAGAAGCAGCGCTACGGGACTTGAAAGCTTATCTTTCCTCTGCTCCCACCTTGGTCGCTCCTAAACCACACGAGCCATTGCTGCTATACTTAGTGGCAATGAATCAAGTGGTTAATGTAGCGCTGGTGGCACAACGGTAAGTAGACAAGGGAGTGGCCACAACTACTGTCCTCCTCGGAAAAGGAACTAAACCATTTGCAACAAAGTTGGGTAGAGGTCAAGGAGTAGAAGAGCAAAATAGCGAAGGGAATTCCAAGGCCACGACAAGGAAGGAAGTGGTGCAACAGCCAGTGTACTTTGTCAGCTCCCTGTGGCAGGGGGCTAGGTCAGGGTACTCTGGAGTGCAAAAGTTGTTCCTCGGCCTCATCATGGCCTCAAGGAAACTGCGCCACTACTTCCAAGCCCATGAGATCATAGTTGTCACTCATTTCCCATTGCAACGCATACTGAGGAACCCTGAGGCCACCGACAGGATAGTTGAATGGGCACTAGAGCTATCAAGTTTTTGTCTGAAGTATGAGAGTACACTGGTACAACGACATCCTAAACAAACGGTTTAAAACCCCTTTCCACGACGGCATTTGGAACCGTCGCCAAGTGAGTGTGGGTGATAGGGGGTCCTTCCCACATGACCCAGAAATCATCGGGGATAGGCCCTCGTGGGACCCAGGCTGGGGCCGTGTGCGATCGAGTGAGGCATGGAAACCCAATCATTTCCGTAGGCATGTACATCCCACATGGTGAATCCCAGAAATCATTTTCGTAGGTATGTACATCCCACATGGTGAATCCCATAAATAATTTCTGTAGGTATGTACATCCCACATGGTGAATCCCAGAAATCATTTCCATAGGTATGTACATCCCACATGGTGAATCCCAGAAATCATTTCCGTAGGTATGTACATCCCACACGGTGAATCCCAGAAAATCATTTAGGTAGGTATGTACATCCCACGTAGTTCTTTGTGTGGAAATGTTTGTGCAAGGTGGCCTAGCGCAAACAGTTCGCTGCCGAAAGCCGTGTGTGATTGTTAGTTGATCGAACATGCCGACTTTTTAGAAACCGTGTGGGTTGTTTGAGTTCATCGCCCATGGTGTTGTCTGAGTAACCATTTGCGATAGAAAACCCCAATAAGCAGGATAATTAGCCTATTATTAATAATCCATGTACTAATCAAACTGATATTTTCTTATAAAACATGCCAGATATTTCATATCCGTATAAAAGCAACCAGGATTTCATAATTGAATTACATCAAATAGCTTTAGCCTCAGTTACGCCATTACACAACAGCACCAAGTTTCGCATGCAGCATCAAAAACCTTTGGAAAGTAGCATCATACACGGTAAATAGACAGATGAATCTCATCTGGGAAACTGTAGAAGCGGAAGGCAAATATTGAGCCTTCAGTGATGTTGAATGTCCTTGCAACTTTAGGCCAGTGGCTATGGATAATTGCCTGCCCAACCTTCATCTTCTTCAGCAAGATTTCAATATTGTACCGTCGGTGTTGAATGAATACCTTCCTCGCCTCATGACCATGCAGGTGGTTTGAGAGGTAATCATCGGTGAACTACTTTGAAAAGTACTTAAAACAAAGCTATGCATAAATCGCTGTTGTAAATTTTGAAATGGCGCAAGGGGTAAAAACAAGGTAAAAGAGTTGGTACCATCCTATAGTTGACTGATGTCTTCTTCATTGTGCAAACAAAGATCTTGTTGTTATTCGTCGCAAGCTTCTTCATCCTAACAATCTTTCTGAGTTTCTTGACTTGACTGATATTCATGGACAGTGGGTCTAAGCCTCTGATGGCAGGACCTACATGTGCAAGACCAAATTGTAAGAAACCTAAATATTAGAATGATTCCTGCAACTGCACAATAATGTGCTATTAGCCAAAGGACCCTGCTTGAACACACCTTGATGGTAAACCGCAGTGTCTCCCATTGTTTCCCTGCAACACACATAAGGAAGATCTTGATCAGGTTAACTGAGAGTTGCCATATTATCAGTAGAATATGTATTGAGTACAGCCAAATTCGATTGGTGTCACATGCATAACAATACAAAATTGTATCCACAACAAATGAAAATCAAATTGCAGAACTGAACCAAATAGTTAAATGGACAGCAGACCAAATGAACCAAAATAGTTAACTAGGCACGACATTGCAGAGTAGAAACATGTATGAGAAGATAAGACAGTTAGCAAAACAAAGAATTCTTGAGAATAGTACTATGAAATGTAGCAATTGTTGGACCAAAGTGTTAACTGAACATTACATTTCAGAGGACCAAACTATTAATTGAACATCAGATTGCATATTAACATTACAGAGGACAAATCACTAGAAGGCACTGGCGGTGGCCTCGAGAAAACATCACTAACTGTATTTTAAAGTAGACAACTGCACGGCGGTGTCGACGGTGGCCTCGAAGACAAGGTGCTCCTCCAGGATCTGACGGTCGACACGCATGTCAGCCATAGCGACCTCGTTCGTGCGTGCAGCCACATGCTACTCAGCTCCACATTATACTGTGTGTAAAATGGCTGTGGGCGGCGCTTAATTGGAGGAGGGTGCAGTGATTTCGGTGGAAGGTGTCGCTCCGTCAGTTGGGGCATGTGGGACGAGAAAGGAGGAGGATGGTGTAGGTGGGGTGTGGATTACCTGACCATATCGACGAGGCTGCGCAGCAAGAATAAGGGTCGGCGGCCAGGAGGCCGTGCAGCAAGAAGAAGGGTCGCCGACAAGGAGGCGGCGCTGCAAGAAGAAGGGTCGTCGGCGAGGAGGCGGCGCTGCAAGAAGAAGTGTAGACAGCGAAGAGGAGGCGTTGTAAGAAGAAGGGTCGTCGGCGAGGAGGCTGAGCTGCCCGTAAGCAACAGTGAAGGTTTGAACTTGGAAAGCGAGGAGGAACAGTGGAAATGTGGCTTTTGGTAGGAGGGACGGGGCGGGGAGATAGATATTTCTGTGGTGGCAAAAAATTTGCTCGGTGCGGCGAGAAACTGGCGCGCAAGTGTGGTTCAAGTGGGGGCGGTGGACTGTAGACGATGAAGCTTCCTGCGTAAGCCAGACAAGACGGTGCACAAAGATATTTTATATCGCATCCCACATGATTCTTTCTAGTAAACTGTTTGTGGTTTACCTGATTTTTTTTCATTATGTTTTGAAAGACAAAATGGTGTTACAGAGCGAAAGGATGGTGTTTGAATTGCTAGAACATTTACATATAGTGAACATGCAACTAGTACATGACTATCTTGTTTAAATTTGGAATTATTCCGGGTTCGTTTGGCATTTTTATGTATTAATTGAGTTCCTGGGCATTTAATGTGCATAATTCAAATGTGAACTACAAGCACATGCTCCAATGCACCAAAGTTTGCTGAAAAATCACATGTGTCTTTGGGTGAATTTATAGGTCCCATGCAAGAAATGGGAATAAAATTCAAACCTCTGGGTGTCGTGGCTCGGCCGGAATGATTGAGAAATTTGTTTTTTTTAATTCCTGTAAATCCAAAACACGGCTGAAAATCATGAAACTTGGCATGGTGTTATGACATGGCACCAACATGTTGTAGTAAAATTTTTGGCCGAATTGGGACAAGCTTTGGTGTAAGCTTCTTGCAAACCGGAGCTTCCCTCAAGAAGGCTCGTGGTTCCGAGAGGGAACGTGTCACCTCCGTGTGTGAAATGACATATGTACACTGCCTTCTCCCGCCTTAATTTTTTTACACAGCCAGATTAGACCAGATAGAAGTACCGTGCTAAATTTTGGAATTATTCTGGGCTCATTTCGCCTTGTTTATACATTAACTGAGTTTCTGGGCATTTAACGTGGAAAATTCAAATTTGAACTACAAGCACAGGATCTAGTGCACCAAAGTTGTTTGAAAAATCAATGTGTGTCCTTGGCTGAATTTCTAGGTCCCATGCAAGAGATGGAAGTGAAATTCAAACATCTGGGCGTCGTGGCTCGGCCGGAAATATTGAGAAACTTGGTTTTTTAATTCCTGTAATTCCAAAACACACCTGAAAATCATGAAACTTGGCATGGTGTCATGACATGGCACCAACATGATGCGGTAATTTTTTGGGCCGAATTGGGACAAGCTTTGGTGTAAGCTTCTTGCAAACCGAAGCTTCCCTCAAGAAGACTCGTGGTTCCGAGAGGGAACATGTCACCTCCGTGTGTGAAACGACATACGTACACTGCTTTCTCCCACCTTAATTTTTTTACACAGCCAGATTAAACCAAATAGAAGTACCGTGCTAAATTTTGGAATTATTCCGGCTTCGTTTGGCCTTTTTAATATATTAATTAAGTTTTTGGGCATTTAATGTGTATAATTCAAATTTGAACGGCAAGCACATGCTCCAGTGCACCAAACTTGTTTGAAAAATCACATGTGTGTCCTTGGGTGAATTTCTAGGTCCCATGCAAGAGATGGGAGTGAAATTCAAACATCTGGGTGTCGTGGCTCGGCCGGAAAGATTGAGAAACTTGGTTTTTTAATTCCAGTAATTCCAAAACACGCCTAAAAATCATAAAACTTGGCATGGTCTCACGACATGGCACCAACATGTTGTGGTAATTTTTCTGTCCGATTTCCAAAGGAGCACACATTAACAATCAACAAAGTCATTTTGGAACAAGTGTTGTCACGTTACAAATCAGAAACACAAGTATTATTGAAACCGTGGGCGTTCGACCTACCAATTACGTGCGGCCACGCGGCCCCTTTTTTATTGGCTAGGAGATGCCGTGTGGGGTAGCTATTTGAGTACCGGAGGCGTGCGATCAGACCCCTGTGCATGATCATCGGGAGGAGAGCCCTTTTGACCGCTACCTGTCGCGCACGTCCCTCCTAACATCTCCATTAATGGCGCCCGAGCACCTGTTCTACGGCGTGGCTATATGTCTCACTGGACTGAGATTTAAGAGAGAAAAATGAAAATCTGAAAAGAAAGTTTTGCATGGATCTTGATGTAAGATCCGACAGAACTATATAGCATCGAATGCGACTTATAGCAAGCATGATGAATATAAGGACAATGACATTGGATAATAATTGTATTACATATTTATAAACATAATTAAAAAAGCCACATGCGGCAACGCCCGATATACACAAGGGTAAAGAAGTAGGAAGACAACTAGTCTCCGCAGCGGGCGGCGACGAGCTCTTTCTCGTCCTTAAGATGCTGGTTGAGAGCATCCACATATTCCTCCACCAGCCTTCTGCACTCGATGCGCATCATGGCATTCTCGTCCATAAGTTTCTCGACGATGACGCCAGTCCTCTTCAACAAGGCAGTGGTCTGGTCCTGCTACTCCACACTTCCGACGATTTTCGCCCTCAACAGGTCGCGTTTGGCCCGGAGCTTCGCATTGCTCTCATTTAGTTGCCGGATGACATCGGTAGAATGTTCAAATGAGGCTTGCAGGTCATCCTGCAACCTCGCCAACCTAGAGATCTGATCCATCTGCCTAAGGACGAGGGCACGCATGCGCCTGTAAGAGTCATCACCTGCCCGCGAGGCATTTTCCGAGGCCGCCACGGCGCGGGAGGACATCTCTGTCGCATTCGCGGCACGGCGGGACATCTCTTCTGCTTCCGCAGCGCGGCCGAACCAGTCTGCTGCTTCGACGGTGCGGCGGGTCCTCCATGCTCCTTCGGTGGCGCGGCGGGACCTCTTTGCTGCTACAGTCGTGCGGCGGGACATGTTGGATGCTTTCGCGGTGAGGCTGGACATCTCTCGTGCTCCCGCTTCCAAGCTCACCTCACCCTGGTGGCAATCTCTTGACCCAGAACTCACACTGTCCATGGCGGACGCAAGGGAACGATGATGAATGACTTGTTTATTTTTGACTTTTTGTGGATGAGGAGTTGAGGAGGAATGTGCAGTCATCTTGGAGTAGTAGTATTTATAACCGCGTAGTAATACGCTCCTAAGTGGGAAACCGTTTAAGTTTTGATCGGTGTGAACAGGTTTGCAATTTGGAATGTGACGGGACGCGGCCTCCCTGTTCTTCTAAAAAAATTGTGACAGGACGCATGCTCAAAGTTTACTGATGGTTCTAAGTGCGGCACTATTCCTGAAAGGCGTAACATGGGCACGTACACCTTCCCGGCCGCGTACGTGGCGTTTGCACCATAGGGTGCACCGCAATAGGCAATGTCAGCACCATCGCGCACGGTTCTTTCAATTAGAATGTGTGTGCCCGTCTAGCGCACACACGTTGATCTATCCAACTGCTTCAGTTTGTTGTGGCTAATCACAAATAGTTCATCCATGTGAAGTGTATGCCATCAATCGCAAACACTTTGATCTGGCTGACCCATTTCTATTCTGTTGCCTAATCGCAAACAGTTAATCCTTCTGAAGCGTATGCCCCCAATCACACACACCTTGATCTGGCTGACCGTTTCTTTTGTGTTGCCTAATCACAAACAGTTCATCCGAGTGAACTGTATGTTGTGTATCGCACACGCCTTCATCTGGCTATCCGTTTCTTTTGTTCCTGCTCATCACAAACAGTTGATTGAACTGAACCATATGCCCTTCATCGCACACGCAACTAAAACCTGAACCGTGTTTGATGCATCCGTCATCGCAAACGTTTTACACATTTCTGACGGTTTTCATACAACACCGTTTGCGATTATGGCATCGCACACAGTTTCTCGAAGGGTCTCTGATCATAGTGTCGTGTTAGCAGCATCTTGCAGTAGTGGTACCTCAACCATTCAGAGTAGAGCACTGGCAGAGTTCATCACAGAATGGACCCCCACCCCAAATGAAGTTCCAGAGACGGCTACCCCTCGCAAGGAAGCACCCCAAGAATGGATCATGTATTTTGACGGTGCTTTCTCATTACAAGGCGCAGCAGCTGGCGTGCTTCTTGTTGCACCCACCAGAGAACACCTCAAGTATGTGGTTTAGATGCACTTCCCTCGGGAGGAGGCCAATAACACTGCGAATATGAGGGGCTCCTTGCCGGGCTCAAAATTGTAATAGAATTAGGAATCAAGAAGTTGATCATCCATGGAGACTCGTAGCTCGTTGTGAGACAAGTAAACAAGGATTACCAAAGCCTATTGATGGGGGCATGAGGAAGCTGGAAGAGCATTTTGACGGATTGCAAATAGAGAACGTGCCACATGCGGAAAACAACATTGCTGATCATCTGTCAAAATGCGCTGCACAAAAGCTCCCTATGGAACCAGGGAATTTTTTTCTCGACCTGACTCAGCCCTCAGTATCCCCGACAACGTTGGCCAGAAAAAGGAGGATGTTGGACTCCAGCAAGTATATCCCAGCAGGGCTTCCAGAAGCCCCGGTGGAGAAGCTATTGGGAATAACTCTACTTCGCTTGGTGAGCAGCACCCTTCTGCCGAACTGCAAGTTCTTGCGGTTGAGATATGCGCTCCCACGAACGAGGAGGTGCCATTTGTCCTTGTTACCAAGCCTCAAGCTCCAAATTGGGCACGACACATAGTTCACTGCCTCCAAATAGGATAACTTCTCGAGGAGCAAGAAGAAGCCAAAAGAGTAGCCTGGAGGGCCAGTATGTATCAGTTTGTCGATGAAACATTATACAGAAGAAGGCCCAACGGTGTGAAGTTTAAGTGTGATGTCGCTTGAAGCTACGTCGGTATTTCCCCAAAGAGGAAGGGACGATGCAGCACATCGGCGGTAGGTATTTCCCTCATATGTGAAACCAAGGTTATCGAACCAGTAGGAGAACCAAGCAATACAACATAAACAAACCATGCACACAGATAACAAATCCTCGCAACCCGGCGTGTTAAAGGGGTTGTCAATCCCTTTCGGGTAACGGTGCCAGAAATTGGTGCGTCATGGGAGAAAGTTGTAATAGATTGAATAAATAGATCGCAAACAAAATAAAGTGCAGCAAAGTATTTTTGGGTTTTTGGATTAATAGATCTGAAAATAAAAGCAAATAAAAGTAGATCGCAAAGGCAAAAAATATGAGAAAGAGACCCCGGGGCCGTAGATTTCACTAGTGGCTTCTATCTAGAAAAATAGCAAACGGTGGGTGAACAAATTATTGTTGGGCAATTGATAGAACTTCAAATATTCATGACGATATCCAGGCAATGACCATTGTATAAGCATCACGTCCAAGATTAGTAGACCAACTCTTGCCTGCATCTACTACTATTACCACACACATCGATCGCTATCCAGCATGCATCTAGTGTATTAAATTCATGGAGAAATGAAGTAATGCAATAAGAATGATGACATGATGTAGACAAGATCTATCTATCTAGAGATAGACCCCATCGTTTTATCCTTAGTAGCAACGATACATACCTGTCGGTTCCCCTTCTGTCATTGGGATCAAGCACCGTAAGATCGAACCCACTACAAAGCACTGTCGGTGTCAAAACCAGCAGATCTCGGGTAGGGGGTCCTGAACTATGCGTCTAAGGATTGAAGGTAACAGGAGGCAGGGGACACGATGTTTACCTAGGTTCGGGCCCTCTTGATGGAGGTAAAACCATATGTCCTGGTTGATTGACTTTTATGAGTGTAGGGGTTACAAGAGTGGATCTACCTCGAGATCGTAATGGCTAAACCCTGGATGTCTAGCCTGTATGATTATGATTGCCTCTATGGACTAAACCCTCCAGTTTATAGACACTGGAGGGGCCTAGGGTTGTACAAAGTCGGTCTATAGAGAAAGGAATCTTCATATCCGAACACCAAGCTTGCTATCCACGCAAAGGAGAATCCCACCTGGACACGGGGGAAAGTCTTCTATCTTGTATCTTCACGGCAAATTAGTCCGGCCCATGTTGCATAGCCTGGACGTCTGAGGACCCCCTCATCCAGGACTCCCTTAGTAGCCCCTAAACCAGGCTTAAATGATGATGTGTCCGGCGTGCAGATTGTCTTCGGCATTGCAAGGTGGGTTCCTCCTCCGAATACTTTAAAGTAGTTGATCAACAAGAACTATGTCCGGATCTGTTTAAGAGGTTAACCCTCCAACCATAAAGGCATAATACTTAAAATAAGATATATCCATCGACAGCTTTTTCCGGCAAAACATCACGCTTATCTATGCTATCATTTCGAACCGTTTTTGGGCCTCCCGTCTCGTGTTTCAATACGCGACTCCTATTGACACGTTTTGTCAAAGCAGAGATTGTGTCCCCTTATAGCTGGATTCCCATCAATATGAGTTTTGGTACTCTAACCGTGTTGTCCGCATGACCCCTTGGGAACATGCGAGTTTTAAGGCTCGAGGGAGGGGGACGCTTGATATTCGCAGTCCATATAAGTGGATAGAATCCAACTCTTCCATCCCACACCTCATTCTCTCTCTGCCACCCCATCCTCGAGCTCCAGCGCCCAAGTTCCAAGCTTTTCTCCCATCCGCAACTCCTCCGACCATGGACGGCTCTCAAGGCAAGTGGATGGCTTCCTCTATCATGGAGGAGAACATTAAGGAGCTGTGGGAGGTGCGGTATCTAACCGCAGAAATCAAGCACATGCTTCCCAATTCGGCGCAGGTCATCCCCACTCCAGGGCCCGGCGAGAGGGTGGTGTTCATCCCCCACTTCCTCCACGGACTCGGGTTCAACCTCCACCCCTTTGTGAGGGGTCTCATTGAGGGAGTCCTAGACTAAGGGGTCCTCGGGCGTCCGAGCTGTTGGTCATGGGCCGGACTGATGGGCTGTGAAGATATGAAGAACGAAGACTACACCCATGTCCGGGTGGGACTCTCCTTGGCGTGGAAGGGAAGCTTGGTGACCAAATATGTAGATTCCATTCTTTGTAACTGACCTTGTGTAACCCTAGATCCTTCCGGTGTCTATATAAATCGGAGGACTTAGTTTGGATAGGGCAGATTCATTATCATAGCCATACAAGCTAGACCTCTAGGGTTTAACCATTACGATCTCGAGGTAGATCAACTCTTGTAATACTTATATTCATCAATATCAATCAAGCGGGACGTAGGGTATTACCTCCATAGAGAGGGCCCGAACCTAGGTAAACATCATGTCCCTTGTCTCCTGTTACCATCGACCTTAGACGCACAGTTCGGGAGCCCCTACCCGAGATCCGCCGGTTTTGACACCGACATTGGTGCTTTCATTGAGAGTTCCACTATGCTGTCGACAACAAGATCGATGTCTCACCTTGTTCTCAAGGATAATATCGCCGCCGGAGGAACGCTGGATCCAGGTCAAACCCTCCGGCTGGGAGGCTTTACCATGACTGCCTGTTCGGTCATTAAGCCAACGATGACCTCTCGGATCATCGAAAACCCCCTTCGTACCGATTCTGAACACTCCAAGCAGATGGATCCGGCGGAGCTTTCGGCTTTAAACGAGCTCCTAGATTGCATCGCCGCCCTGGGGGTCGCTATAGACTACGATCGGATTGGGCTTAAACCCGATCAGAGAGAAATCAAATCTCCATCGATCACCCACCAGATAGCGGTAGTCGAGGAGCGAGTCAACAACTCTTCCTCCATATTAAGGACAGACTAGGCCCGGATCTCCAGTCTCGAAAGCCGGACACCTACTTGCGAGGCGAAGCATCCTGCCCTCCAAACATAGAATCGTACAACGGGCCTAAGAAATTAGTGGGCATCCCGGAGCCCGATCTGCTAAGTTCGGAAGACCTTCAGACACCGGATCCAAGACTGGGGCAGGGTTCGGATTTAAATCCACCCACCCACCTGAATACAAGTGCTCTCATGAGCATAAAACAGCAGTCTCATGAAATGGTCCACCACTTCTGGGCCAGATTCCTTCTTGTCAAAAACAAGATTAAAGATTGTCGCGACGAGGAAGCTATCTCAATGTTCCGCAACAATTGCAGGGACGAAGGAATCCTCAACACCATCAACCGTCATCGCATCCTACACTTCGCTGACTTGACAACTATCATACAGAAGTACAGTGCAATGGAAAGCGCCTGGAAAACTCAAACAGCTCGTTGGGAATCATCAGTCCCCACTCAACCCCTTATTCAGGCAAAAAGGGCACACCCGGGCAACACACCCGGTTCAATAGTAAAGAAATACAAGTCCAGTATGGGGCGCGGAACCGTTCTGGAAGGATGGCTCGATGGGCCATGCAAAATACACGCAACACCGGATAACATACCAACACATAGCCTTAGAGCATGTTAGATACTCCGGCAAGTGGCCAAGAGCGGCGACGATATCCTCACCAAGAATAGCCCAGAACAAAACCCCCCAAAGGACAATGACCCCAAAGTACTAACGATCTTCGAGACATTTGCCTCAAACAATAGGCGCAAAAGAGCACTACACGGACTCACCGAAGTCTGTCAAATAGCAGCGATAAACCCTTGGAACGACACGGCTACTTTTAATGCCGGCGACGAACCAAAATACAGGCCAGTCCGAGCACCAGCTGCCTTGGTCCTCAGTCCAATCATGGACGTCTTTCGGCTCACGAAGGTCATCATGGACGGCGGCGGCGGACTAAACCTCATCTACGAAGATACACTCCATAAAATGGAAATAGACAGGAGCCGCATTGAGCAAAGCAGCACGACCTTTCGAGGAATTATTCCCAGTCGGGAGGCGCGGTGTGCGGGAAAAATAACACTCCACGTGGTATTCGGCACGCGGAGAACTATCGGTTCGAATAAATAACCTTCCAAGTGGCCCCTTTCAACAGCGGATATCACGCCCTCTTAAGGCGAGATGCATTTACGCACTTCCAAGCGGTACCCCATTATGGATACATGAAGCTTAAGATGCCTGGGCCCAATGGTATAATCACTCTAGCTAGTGATCCAGACATAGCACTCCGCGCTGAGAATAAAACCGCATCCTTGGCCCTTGAGGCATTATCTAAAGCCCTCGCGGCCAAAGAATTAACCGTGTTACGCTCCATGGTGGACAGGGATGATGTGGTCCTAGACAAACGACCTAAATCCACCTCCTTCAAACCAGCAGAAGAAATAGTCAAATTCCAAGTCCATCCAACGGACCCCAAGAAGACAACATCCATCAGAGCACAATTAGACCCAACAGTCGACGCCGCGCTATGAGAGTTCCTGCGCGAGAATTGGGATATATTCGCATGGCACCCTTCTGATATGCCAGGAATCCCACACGAGTTGGCCGAACACAGCCTCAATATATTAAAGGGATACAAACTGGTCAAGCAAACACTGTAGCGCTTTTCCGAACCCAAACATCAAGCTATGGGGGAGGAGCTAGCCAAGCTAATTGAGGCCAGATTCATCAGAGAAATAGAACATCCGGACTGCCTGGCAAACCTGGTGATGGTACCAAAGAAGGACAAATCCTGGCGGTTGTTCGTCGATTTTAAAGACCTCAATAAGGCTTGTCCTAAGGATCCCTTCCCCCTCCCCTGCATTGATCAGATCATTGATGCTACCGCAGGACACGACTCACTGTGTTTCCTTGATGCATATTTTAGATACCACCAAATCAAAATGAAGGAGTCTGATCAAGCTGCAACAGCATTCATTACCCCATATGGGCCATTCTGCTTCAACACCATGCCCTTCGGTCTCAAGAACGCCGGCGCCACATACCAACGCATGATTCAAACATGCCTGGAGAAACAGACCCGCAAGACAGTTGAAGCTTATGTGGACGACATCGTCATAAAAACTAGGCGCGTCAAAACATTAATAGATGATTTACGTCTCACATTCAATAACCTCCACGCGTATGACATTAAGCTCAATCCTGAAAAGTGCGTTTTCGGCGTCCCCGTCGGAAAACTGCTGGGCTTCATCGTTTCCAACAAAGGAATTGAAGCAAATCCAGCCAAAATCTAAGCTCTGTCACAATTGGCTACGCCAACATACCTTAAACAAGACCAAAGGCTCGCAGGTTGCGTGGCAGCTCTAAGCCACTTTATCTCCAGATTGGGAGAAAAGGCACTGCCACTCTATCAACGTCTACGGCGAACCGATCACTTCGAGTGAACGGACGCGGCAATAGCCGGACTGGAGAAAATAAAAACCCTTCTTGCGAGCAACCCAATCCTGGCCGCTCCAAACATCGGCGAACCGATGTTGTTATACATATCGGCAACACATCAGGTGGTGAGTGTCGTGCTCGTCGTCGAAGGAGAACAGGAAGGACACAAATTCCCACTTCAGAAGCCAGTATACTACGTATCCACTGTCCTTACACCATGCAAATCCCGATACCCCCATTATCAAAAGATAGCATACGCGGTCTTCATGGCATCCCGAAAGCTCCATCACTACTTCTAGGAGTGTTCGATCATGGTGGCTTCTGAAGTACCACTCAACGACATTATAAACAACCGCGATGCCATGGGCCGGATTGCCAAATGGGCCATTGAGCTCCTTCCATTTGATATTACATACAAACCACGTCGAGCTATTAAAGCCCAAGTACTGGCTGACTTCGTCGCCGAATGGACAGAGGCCAAACTCCCTAAAGAGTACGGTGCATATTCCAATTGGGTTATGTATTTCGATGGCTCCAAAATGCTGGCAGGGCTAGGGGCGGGTGTCGTCTTAACGTCACCAACTGGAGACGTCGTTTAGTACGTACTCCAAATACTATACACAGACTCCAACAACGCAGCCGAATACGAGGCCTTATTGCATGGTCTCCGGATGGCTGTCTCCATGGGCGTACAACGCCTAGAAGTGCACGGGGACTCAAACCTTGCAATATCTCAAATAAATGGAGACTTCGACGCCAAAGATCCAAAGATGGCAGCTTACCATAATGTCGTCATAAAAATGTCGGCCCGGTTCGAGGGGCTCGAGTTCCACCATGTGGCTCGAGAAAGTAATTAGGCGACGGACGTCCTTGCTCGTATGGGTGCTAAGCGCGACCCCGTTCCACCCAGTATCTTTCTGGAAAGGCTTTTTAAGCCACCCATGGTGTGGCAGGGGAAAACGGCAACACTAGTCCGGAGCCGAACATAACCCCAGATTTCGAAACATCGACATCATCGGAGGCTCAGCCACCGAAATAACACCGTCGGTGCATCTCATCATGGCAGTCATTGCTCCATGAACTGAACCCTTCCTGGCCTACCTTAACAAGAAGGAGCTTCCGGAGGACCAGAATGAGGCCCGCTGCATCGTTCGGTGTTCGAAGGCCTACAAGGTTCATGACAGAGAGCTCTATAAGAAAAGCGCTACCGGAGTTCTTCAAAGATGTATCTTTGAGGAAGAGGGGCAGCAACTCTTGGCCGAGATTCACGCCGGACTCGGAGGTCACCACGCCATAGCTCGGGCCCTTGTTAGCAAGGCCTTCCATACAGGGTTTTATTGGCTGACGGCCCGAGCAAATGCACAGTACCTTGTCCAACATTGCGTCGGATGCCAACTCTTCGCCAACCAAAGCCATATGCCCCCACTGCCTTACAAACAATCCCCATCACTTGGCCTTTTACGGTCTGGGGACTCGATATGGTCGGACCCCTTAAAGGAGGAAGCCATAAGAGAAAGTATCTGCTGGTCATGGTGGATAAATTCACTAAGTGGATAGAGGCCAAACCAGTCAAAACGGCTGAAGCGGGGCCAGTAATAGATTTCATATCCGGCGTGGTACACCGTTATGGTGTACCACACAGCATAATCACCGGTAATGGCCCTAATTTCACAACCGATGAAGTGAAAACCTGGTGCGCTAATCTGGGCATTAAGCTTGATTACGCCTCTGTCTATCACCCGCAGAAACGGTCAAGTCGAACAGGCTAATGATCTTATTATGAGTGGCATCAAACCTAGACTAGTGCGGTCTTTGAAAGAACCAGACAAGCACTGGGTGGAGGAACTTGACTCCGTACTCTAGGGGCTATGGACCACACCCAACCGCACTACTGGATATACACCTTTATTCATGGTGTACGGTGCAGAAGCAGTGTTACCCTGCGATATTATTCATGACTCACCTCGAGTGCGCATGTACGAAGAGAGAGAAGCCGAGCTTGATCGGCGGGATATCTTAGATGCCCTGGAGGAGGAACGCGATGTCGCAAAAGTCTGTTCCGCATTTTATCAATAGCAGGCTCACAGGTATCAAAGCAGAGAAGTACGGGCCAAGACTTATAACGTTGGTGAACTTGTTCTACGCCTGCCGGAGAAGAAAAAGGACAAACTCAAGCCCAAGTGGGAGGGTCCCTTCATCATTTATGAATTCCTCACCGGAGGAGCGTACCGCCTGCGTGATGCGTCAGACAATCACCTGGAGCCGAACCCCTGGAACGCGGCCAGACTCCGACGATTTTATGCCTAGCGCCGAACTTTGTATTCGTCTCCTTCCTCCTGTTATTAACGTTATTTTTTCTCTCTCTTTTATTTTTTTCGTTCTGCTCTTTACCCTAAGACTTTAGTATGGCTAGACCGTCCTCCCCTGATGCGTACATCTCCACATATGTACGTTCATTATACCTGGGGGCTTCTCATACAGAAGCTTGCTATTATCCTTTGAGCATCAAGCTCACCACATATGTGTTTTTCCATATGTATCTTTTCTTCACCATTATATGCATCAATATGACTTAAGTTTTGGCCAAGCTGGGTTGCCTGGCTCCTGTGCTTATGCCCTATGTTCCCGTTAGTTCGGCTAGGGCATAAATGGAGCACCTCTGCGATTGTTACTGCCAGGTCATCCAGATGTGTACCTCAGACTGGGTGAAGCTGAAAGCTAGCGTTCTTAAGGGAATATTCGGTCAGCGAATTAAAGATGTTCCCGCATTCATTCCATTGTGAAACCCCGGAAGTTACTTACTCTGTGATTTTTTCAATCACAGTTCGGACATGCACATTAAACGCATGCACACCCAGGGAAAGGAACCCTTAACGGAACTATTCTCTCTGGAAGACGTTTCTTACATAATGTGATATAACATAACTAGCCGGATACACATTGTCTGTTCAAGCAACTATGACCCCTACGTCTGGTTCCCATGCATACCCTGGTATATTCTACCGTTAGGGTATTCGGAAACACTCCGCACCTTCGGGACCAGAGGTCGAAGCGAAAAGGTCGGCCATGACAATTGTTTTTATTATCCAGCTAGAAGGAAAGTACATAGTCACTTAGGACTCAAAAACTTCCTCCTCTATACCGTCCAACATGCGGTCTAACTTACAATCCTATTGGGAGTATCTAGCAGCCACCTCTACTTGGCCATATACTAAACTAACGGGAATTTCTTCCCCATTTGACCCTAGCGGTCCGACCCGGGCCATGTGATTCGGATTCAGCTTGGTATATTGTGTTTTTACCATGGCCCAGGTTTCTCGCGCACCCTCTCGGCAGGCCGATATTTTCCACAGTCGGATACGCCGCCGCGCTCCCTTGAACAGCTCTACAAGCTTCTCCATACTCCCTGGAGGGGGGTCGGATGGCCATAAGGCCTTGGCTATGCTCTGCATTGCCTGTCGATCTTGCTGGTGCAATTGTGACAGCCCTTGCAGAAGATCACTTGATGATCCGGACACCTCCTCTTCAAGACGGCCCGTTAATATACCTGCAATCATAGATATATCAGCTACTTTTACTCCCAAATTGTTATACGGTAAATACGGCCACATACTGAATATGCCGCCTCGCAGTTTTTTGTTTTCCTTCAAGGAGTCTGCCAGCTGGGCCCGCACATCCTTAAGCTCTTTGCCCAGCTGGGTGTTTGCATCTTGGATTTTGTTTTTATCTTGTCTGACACGGGTCAAAACCCGCTCGCCTGCGACCTGCAATATTTTCGACTCTTTTTCCTCCAATTGATTTGATGATCCTGTTATGAGATAAAGCCGCAATGTTAATACGGCCGCTATGCAATAATTGATTCTCGATGGAGGGAAATATCACCGGAGGACGCCGCTTTGGATTTTTCCAGTTCGGCGGTCACTGCGTTCAATTGCGTCTGGCACTTTTCTAGCTCTTGGGCTAGCATGTCGTTTTTCTTCGACGGGACCTGGTCATGCAGCGATCCTCAAATCAGTTGTCCCAACAACTTTAAGTCTCGGGGGCTACTGGCATATGGTCATTATAGTCAGACGAAGTAAACTTACCTACACATCTTTTAAATGCTGTTTTGTGGCTCTGTTAAGCCCATCTCGAGCAGCTCAGATATATGCATCAGCCGAGCTAAAGGAATGCCTCCTCTGAAAAGCCAGGGTCTTGTAAAACGGCCCTGCGGCGCCGATGACTCATGGCGCTCTCCACTTCCGAGTTGGTGACGGATACGTCATCCGAATCCTCGGCTGGAGATAGTCCGGTGTCACCCTCGCATCAGCCCCCGTCTTCATGGTAGGATCTGGATCCTGGCTGCGGGAAGTATGGCCGGCTGGACCCCCGAATATAGTCCGGCACACCTTTTTCCTGATACAGGATAAATGGAAAGGTCACAGTTGGATGTGACTACCAAAGTGCATATTTGCAAATTCATACCTCTTTGATGAAGGCTCAGCCGTATCTTTGTTTGCCTTCCTCTTTGAGGGCTTGCCTGGTGTGGGGGACATTCTCTTCGGAGATGACCCCGGGGTAGCATGGCGCGCCGAGCGCCTCCCCTTTTGAGCACAGGATAGTGCGGTGGGTAAGGAAGAATGAGAAAACTCTCTTGGACAAGGTATCTTCGGATTACTTACACGTGAAGCAGGAAGAAGGCCGGGGTAATCGGCGATGATGGGTACATACGTACCGTCATAGCTCATCTGATAGAATATACCATCCTCGAGCTCCACAAATATGTCCGGATCTTCCTCATATCTAGGGTCAAAATCTCGGTTGCGATTATCCGACTGAGGGGCAGGGTCATGGATCCCCTCGACAGCCTTTCGCCATTCCTGTTATAAGCAGATAATATACTGCCTGTCAAGAATGATTCAAGGACTGGAGTAAAATAGTGGAGCTGAAGCTTACCCAGCTGGGAGGATTATACATGGAAAATCCGTCTTGATGTTGGAGACGGGTGAACTCCTCTTTCTCCCCTTTATACAGCTCGGCCAGTATTTTGGCCAGGGCGGCGGGGGTCTTCGGGCCCTTCCGACCATAGCGTGAGGCATCGTCTTCCCCGTTATAATGCCACATGGGCAGCCCTCTATATTGGAGTGGTTGGACCCCCCGCGCCATAGAGGTCGCCATTACCTCGACTATTGACAATCCAAACTGGGCAAGCATCTTAATCTTGCCCAGCAGTAGGCTGATCTCTGCACTATCCTCTTCCTCGAGGCTCCGAGGATGCCAGCTATGGCGTTTCTTCAGCGGAGCACTTGAAAACTCAGGGAGGCCCATACGGACGGGGTCAGGTAGAGCGGCATCGTTGATATAGAACCATTCGGAAGGCCACTCTTCGAAAGCTTTCTTTGGCGTGCCGGACATGTATCCGGTCCCAGCAATGCGCCACACTTCGGCGCCTCCCACTTCAAAAATTGACCCGCCTTGATTACGAGGGACGAGGCAGAACAGTCTTCTCCATAAATCGAAATGGGCCTCGCAACCCAGGAATAGCTTGCATAGAGCGACGTAACCCGCAATATGAAGGATAGAGGTGGGAGTGAGACTGTGAAGTTGGAGGCCATAATACTCCAGCAGACCTCGGAGGAAGGGATGGACTGAAAATCCGACACCTCTTAATAAGAAAGGCACAAAGCACACTCATTCTCCCGTGGACGGATTGGGGGAATCCTCCGCATGAATTTTGCCGTTGAAGGAGGCCAATCCTGCTCGGACGGGAACCAGGTCCGCGGGGGAAGAAAGCCCTATGTTTGCAGCTTCGCAAGCTGACTATGGGATATGGAACATCTCTCCCAATCACCCTTCTTGGAGTCGTGGGGACGAGAGGAAGAGCCGGGAGCGCTAGCCATGTCGGGGTGGTTTTTCTTAGCAAGCTCTGAGGGTTTTTCGCGGGGTGTGGAATGGATCTGAGATCTATTCTCTTTAAATAGGCACCTTTGTGATATGGTCGGGGTGGTATATGTAAAAATACCCTGACCTCTCACATTCGCTCGACATGTGGAAACTGAAGTTGTTGATGCACAGAAGCCAAGGAGTACAACATTAAATGGAAAGCCAAACACACTACTCAGAAGTCATTGATGGAGGAACCCGCCTTGCAATGCCGAAGATAATCTATGTGCCGAACACCTCATGATTGAAGACTGGTTCGGGGGCTACTGAGGGAGTCCTGGACTAAGGGGTCCTCGGGCGTCCGTCTTGTTGGCCATGGGTCGTACTGATGGGCTGTGAAGATACGAAGACCGAACACTGCACCCGTGTCCGGATGGGACTCTCCTTGGCGTGGAAGGCAAGCTTGGTGACCAAATATGTAGATTCCCTTCTTTGTAACTGACCTTGTGTAACCCTAGATCCTTCCGGTGTCTATATAAACCAGAGGACTTAGTTCGGATAGGGCAGATTCATTATCATGGCCATACAAGCTAGACCTCTAGGGTTTAGCCATTACGATCTCGAGGTAGATCAACTCTTGTAATACTCATAATCATCAATATCAATCAAGAAGGACGTAGGGTATTACCTCCATAGAGAGGGCCCGAACCTGGGTAAATATCGTGTCCCTTGTCTCCTGTTACAATCGACCTTAGACACATAGTTCAGGACCCCCTACCCAAGATCTGTCGGTTTTGACATCGACACTCATGTTCTACTACGGGCTAGATTTTCATGATGTGGCCCCAAATTCGTTCCTCCACATCTCAGCATTCATCGTCGTGTGTGAGGCCTTCCTCCGCATCCCTCCACACTTCAGCTTATGGCTCAAGATTTGCAACGTGAAGCCGAAGGTGGTCGATGGTCAACATGCGGACTGCGGTGGCGCCATGGTGAGCAAGCTCCCCAAAGTCAACTGGCCAAAGGGAGTCTTTGTGGACACCATTAGGATATGGCAACAGGAATGGTTCTATATCACAGAACCCCACGGCCCTAAGTGGGCAGCCGCTCAAACCTTGAGATCCGGACCCCCGCTAAGGCTCACATCCTGGACCGACAGGGGTCCGGACTAGGGGTCGGTCAATGAGGTGCTGCTGGTGCAGAAACACGTCCAAGTCATGATAGCAAAGGACATTACCCTTGCTGATGTGATCCAAGTGATGTTGATCCGCCGAGCACTTCTGCCAGCGGCGGCCCCTCAAGATGTTGGAGTTCAATCCGGAAGGGTCGCGGACCCTACAATGGTTCTACGGCACAATGCATAAGGGGATCTGGAAGCTGCTTTTTAAGAAGCAGAAGTCATGGCCAAAGTCATCGGACGACACCAGCCTCGACTACAACCATCCAATCTCCAAGGTAAATTCTAAAACCTCTGAACACCAATTTGGTTCGTCCATCCAAAGGAGAAGCATTGAGTAGTCCATCTCCAAACAGGCCTGGACCAAGAAGGCGGAGCAAATCTGGTGTCCGGCTCCTCCCCCCGAAAACCCAGCCCATCCTCAACTAATGAGGATGCTGGTCCCGACGCCATACCAGGTGTCGATAAAGAAGGACAAGAAGAAGAAAGGGGAGGGAACTTCGGACGCAGTGTCCGAAGAAGCTGATGCCCAGTCCTCCCACGGGGGCGACGACGACGAGTAGGAGGAAGAAGAAGAAGATCATCCCCACAAGGGCAAGAAGAGGGCGGCCTTCGAAGACCTGGAGGCCGAAGCGTCCAAGAGGGACAAGACTACCCTCTCCGATGACTCGGAGTCAGACACCGAGGCCATCCCAAAGCACCATCGCCGGACCAAGCCCCAAGCCGACTCATAAGTAGTCCGGGATTTTTCACATACATCCAATCTCTATGGACTGTGATGATATCTCTATGTTCTATTTTTTAGTCTGGCCCGCAATCTCCCCTAGATATCCTCATCCTCGGGGGATCTGTCGCCGGAGATGATGGAGAGCGAGTTGCCTCCACTAGCTTCCCCGCCGCCTAGGGCGAATGACGCCGAGGTGTCATCCCATAGGCCCTCCCCAAGCCTTGAAGAGACGCGGGGGGGGCAACTTAACGGCACCGGAGGGCAACACCTCGGCTGCCGAAGGACTGGGGGTACGGTCCCCACGGAGACCGGTGACGGGGGCCCCGGTCAGTCCGACCCCCAGCCGCATACTACTCCGGAGACCCATACAGCTCCAGAGTTTAGTGAGCGACCCCCTATAAGCGAAGGGGGAGCGGCGGCCTCTGCTAATCCGGAGGCGCCGAATACCACGGTGGACGCACTGCAAAGTGCATCCATCCTGGATGAGCACCGCATCCTGATGGGTATGGTGGCTGAGAAGAGTCAGTCCGCCAAGAGCGGGCTAAACGAAGCCTTCTCCAGCCTGCTAGCAGGCTTCAAGGTATGCAATGTAATATTTTTGATTATTTTTATGAGAAATATGCCTGTATATAGATAGTAGCCCCTGAGACTCTCTTCGGTTCTTTGAAAGAAAAGCGAGCGGAGGATCAAAAGTCAGTTGTCAGGTGGTAACATGCTATTTTTTATTAAAACAGGCCTCCCTGTTAGCGGCAACTGCCCATTCAACGGAAATTTCCGAACTCAAACAGAAACTGGAGCGAGCCGATGAGGACCTAGTCCTTGTTAACACGCGGCTTGACCAGGCGCAAGGTATAAGATACATCTTATTTTATGCCTGTTTATGTCCATGTGCTGCGGAATTTCAAGAGCTGTAATATGTGTGTTTGTACAGATGGTGCCGCCGCGGTTGAGACCCTCAGGGGTGATCTTACCCAAGCCAAGGAGCAAGGGAGGGTAAGCAAGGCGGCGGCTGATAAAGCGGTTGCGAACTTAACGGCCGAACAGGCCGCTCGGCGCTGTTTTGAGGAACGGGTGACCGAGGTGGAGCAGAAGCTCAAGGACACCACCCGCAAGTGTGAGTCCTTAGAAGAGGAAAATGAGGAGAAGGGGACCAAACTCGCCAAGGCCCTTCAAGATGCCAAGGAGGCACGATCTGAATCTCGCGCGACGCGCGAGGAAATCCGTCAAGTCGGACAGATAGTGGCTGGTAAGCCCTTTCTTTTATAGGCTAAATTTGGGGATCGGGGGTATGCCTTGCTTAATCGACTATGGAGTTCTCCAAACGCATATGCGGATCTGCCGAAGAGTGATGCAGACGCTTCCTGATTCTTCCGGGCCCAAGAGGGTTACACAACGGAGAAGCTCTTCTGGTCGTAGTTTGCGGGGCAGGAGCATCCCGTACTGCTAAATGACCAGATGGCACAATGGGCGGAGTTGCATAAGATGTCCAGTGTGTCCATGAAGGATGTCATAGTCTGGTTGTGGCCGACTGAATCCATTCCGGACAGCTACTTCAGCCTTGTGCGGCGTCTCATTGGTGCGCTGCCCCGGATCGATGCTGTCAAGAGGTGGTCCTACATAGAAGGAGCGCGAATGGCCTTCACCCGTGTCAATATGCACTGGGCGAAGATGAAGGCCGAAAAGGTGGCAGTTGAGGGCCCGCCCGAAAGCAAGGACCATCACACACCGGAGCGCTATTTTGAGGACGTGCTAAAAGGTGCCCGCCTTGTAGAAGGTCAATTCTTGAAGGATGCAGTGTTCGAGTGAATGAGTCCGAACTATTCAGGAGTTTGTATTATGAATTAAGGCTTTTGTAATATATTCATGCCTTTATATAGAGTTTTATCCAACTGTGTCGTCGTTTTTATATCTGAGAGTTCCCAGTCGTCGGCTTGAACCCCCATGTAGATACTACTGGGGTGTTCTGAATTGCGCATGACTACACTTAACCCCACGTCTTGGTCCATGAAGGAGGTGTCAGCGTGGTGAACCAGGCAATCAGACTATGCGGTTTTATTGCTCTCACTTAGCCATAGGAGTTTGACGATGGGTCTACAAAGTAACCCATGGTATGTACGCGGCTATCCCAATGCAGATGTGTTGCATATGTGACCGGAAAACAGTCCTTCGTGTAATACGGAAAAAATCGCTAAAGATTTTAATAAGTCGAAAAGTGGCTGACCAACTCTCGCCGCATCATGACAGTCAGTTTTCGGCTTTCTCTACTGAGGTGCTTAACCGGATGAACCAGAAACACAGCCGCAGTAGTTCTCCCTTTACTACCCTAGCCGATCAGACGGAACATAAGGTAGAAAACACAGTAGCCGGGCAACCCAACTATTGACCAAAGACATGATTCGGAGCCGATGCATATAGTGTCGAGCTCGGGACGCCGAATTGTGCTATAAAGTTGTTCGGACTTTTTGTTTGGCAACACAAGTGTTGCCATATAGAGCCCCTGGCAATTTATGCTGAGGTGTGTGCGTGAGAAAACTGAAGAGATGGAATAAAGTCTATAAGTAAAGAGGATACCGAAGAAGAATTTGGTTCACTGGAATCTGGTTGATACTTCAAAATGTAATCTTATAGAGGGTACCTTAATCAGCAAGGTCATTTTACATGCCGGGGGTCTAAGGCTAAGGGGAAAAGCTCTATACAGGTTCTTGAGTGAAGTTGTGGTCTACAAAATCCTTTGCACCTTCCTGCTGCATGTCTGCGCCAGTTTCACCTGAGTAAGAAAGATTCCTTGAGAGGAATGGTCTTCGACTATTTGTACAGAACCGGTCCCGGAGATAGTCCTTGTGAGTCCGTAGGATGAGTAGGTTTTAATTCACCTATGGTAAAAGATAAGGAATAAGTTAAAAAGAGGGGAAGGCCATATAGGGTCGAACCATACTATGGGCATGTCCGTATTTTGCCTCCACTGATGCCCAAGGTACTTTGAAAGCGTAACTATGCACGGGCGGTACGAATTTCGTTGATGTACGTGGCGATAAACGGAGGCGAAACTGCTAATACAACCCTAGGATTGTTGGGATGCCGGCATGCAGAACTGACTGGCCTTGCATAATAAAATCCGGCAGCCTAATGGCCGATGAGGTGTGCGGCTTGACAGGGTCGCTGTGTACTTCGGCCGCGACGGCCGCGGTATGCTCCTCAGTATGGAGGGAGCGTTCCATGTTTCCATTGATTGTAATGATGCCACATGGGCCGAGCATCTTAAGCTTTAGATAGACGTAGTGCGGGATTGTGTTAAAGTGGGCTAAAGCGGTTCATCCAAGCAGTGCGTCATAGCCACTGCGGAATGGGACGATATCAAAGGTTAGGTCTTCGCTTCAAAAGTTGTCCGGTGAACCGAAGATGACTTCCAGCATGATTGAGCCCGTGCAGCGGGCCTCTACACTAGGTATTACTCCTTTAAAGGTGGTTTTAGTGGGCTTGATTCTTGAAGGATCGATGCCCATTTTGCGGACAGTGTCTTGATAAAGTAGATTGAGACTGTTGCCGCCGTCCATGAGGACTCGCATGAGATGGAATCCATCGATGATTGGATCGAGGACCAGAGTTTCCGAAGCTCCATGACGGATACTGGTTGGGTGGTCCTTTCGATCGAAGGTGATCGGGCAGGCCGGCCATGGGTTGAATTTTGGGGCGATCGGCTCTATGGCTTAGACGTCACGTAATGCACGCTTGAGCTACCTCTTAGGGATATGTGTGACATATATCATATTCACTATTTTTACCTAGGGGGAAATTGCTTCTGTCCCCCTATGTTCGGTTGACGAGGCTCTTGGTCATCGTCCTCGTTGTGCGACCCTCTCCCCTTGTGTTCGGCGTTGAGTTTGTCGGCCTGTTTAAAGACCCAATAGTTTTTGTTGGTATGATTGGCGGCTTTATCGGGGGTGCCATGAATCTGGCAGGGCCGATGAAGTATTCGGTCTAAACAGGATGGGCCATCTTTGTTTGCTTGAATGGCTTCTTCCGTTGACCGGGTTTGGAGACACTAAATCCGGCGTTGACCGCCGTGTCTTGGGCTCCTACGTAATTGTTTCAATGCTTATGCTTGTTGCGTCGTGGCTTGCCATCATCGTCCCTAGATTTGGAGGTGCTAGGGTCGCTGGTGCTATTGCTTCTACGAGCAAGCCAACTATCCTCTCCCGCGCAGAAGCGGTTCATAAGTGTAGTAAGGGCTGTCATGGACTTCGACCTTTCTTGGCTGAGGTGTCGGGCGAGCCACTCATCTTGGACACTATGTTTGAAGGCCGCGAGGGTTTCGGCATCCGGACAATCCACAATCTGGTACTTTTTTATTAAGAACCTGGTCCAGAGCTGCAGGGCTGATTCTCCGGGTTGCTGGATTATGTGACTAAGATCATCGGCGTCCGGGGGCCGAACATAGGTACCTTGGAAGTTGTCTCTGAATGCGTCCTCCAAGTCTTCCCAGCTACCAATAGAGTTTTCTGGTAGGCTCTTCAGCCAGTACCGTGCTGGCCCCTTGAGTTTTAGGGGGGGTACTTGATGGCATGTAGATCATCACTGCATGCCATGTGAATGTGGAGAAGAAAATCTTCAATCCATACTGCGGGATCTATTGTACAATCGTATGATTCGATGTTCATGGGTTTAAACCCTTCCGGGAACTGGTGCTCCATTACCTCATCGGTGAAGCATAGGGGGTATGCGGCGCCTCTGTATCAGGCAACATCATGGTGCAGTCCGGATGAAGTCCGTATGCGGTTTTCGACCCTGGTGGGGTTGTGTTTGTCGCGCCAGGCCTAATTGTAACACCCACAATGCGGCTATATCTCCCACATGTCGGGGCACGACTTATAGGCATAGCCGCATGGTAGGCATGTCGCAAGAGGGGTAATCTTTACACATCCCATGTACTGAATAAGAAAGGGATAAAGAGTCCGCTTACAATCACCACTTCACACAGTACATAAATAATCCATACATCATCCAAGGTACAAACAAAGGTCCCACTACGGAACCAAAATAAAGAAAGACCACCCCAAATGCTAGATCCCCGATCGTCCCAACTAGGCTCCACTACTGATCATCAGGAAAGGAAACATAATAGCGACCCAAGTCTTCGTGGAACTCCCACTTGAGTTCGGTAGCGTCCCATGCATTGGCATCATCGGCACCTGCATCTGTTTGAATGTATCCATGAGTCACGAGGACTCAGCAATCTCACACCCGCGAGATCAAGACTATTTAAGCTTAAGGGTAGGAAAGGGTAGTGAGGTGGAGCTGCAGCAAGCACTGGCATATATGGTGGCTAACATACGCAAAAGAGAGCGAGGAGAGAAGCAACGCACGGTCGCGAAGCTATAGGTGATCAAGAAGTGATCCTGAAACTACTTACGTTCAAGCATAACACAAGACTGTGTTCTCTTCCCGAACCCCGCCGAAAAGAGACCATCACGGCAACACACGCGGTTGATTCATTTTAATTAAGTTAAGTGCCAAGTTCTCTACAACCAGATATTAAGAAATTCCCATCTGCCACATAACCGCGGGCATGGCTCTCGAAAGTTTATACCCTGCAGGGGTGTCCCAACTTAGCCCATCACAAGCTCTCATGGTCAACGAAGGATATTTCTTCTCCCGAAAAGACCCGATCAGTCTCGGAATCCCGGTTACAAGACATTTCGACAATGGTAAAACAAAACCAGCAAAGCCACCAGATGTCCCGACAAATCCTGATAGGAGTCGCACGTATCTTGTTCTCAGGGCACACCGGACGGGCAACACGTCGGGTTGGCATAGACCCTGGTTGCCTAGGGGGTGCCGTACATCGCCCAGTTTGGACCAACACTCAGAGGAGCACGGTCTCGGGGGTTTAAAATAAAGATGACCCTTGAGTCCACGGAACCCAAGGGAAAAAGGCTTAGGTAGGCAAATGGTAAAACCAAGGTTGGGCCTTGCTGGAGGAGTTTTATTCAAAGCAAACTGTCAAGGGGTTCCCATCACACCCAACCCCGTAAGGAACGCAAAATCAAGGAACATAACACCGGTATGGCGGAAACTAGGGCGGCAAGAGTGGAACAAAAAACTAGGCATAAGGCCAAGCCTTCCACCCTTTACCAAGTATATAGATGCATTAAAGTAAATAAGAGATAATAATGATATCCCAACAATATCCATGTTCCAACAAGGAACAAACTTCATCTTCACCTGCAACTAGCAACGCTATAAGAGGGCTGAGCAAAGTGGTAACATAGCCAAACAACGGTTTGCTAGGAAAGGTGGGTTAGAGGCTTGACATGGCAATATGGGAGGCATGATATAGCAAGTGGTAGGTAACGTGGCATAGAAATAGAGCAAACAACTAGCAAGCAAAGATAGAAGTGATTTCGAGGGTATGGTCATCTTGCCTGCAAAGTTCTCAGAGTTGTCGAAAGCTTGATCCTCGTAAGCGTACTCAATAGGTTCCTCAGTCACGTACTCATCTCCCGGCTCTACTCAAAGTAAGAACACAAGCAAAGGACCAACAATCAATCATAGTGCAATGCACAAGCAACATGATGCAAAATATGGCATGATATGCGGGATGTGATATGCAATGCATATGCGTGCTCCGGAAGGAAAAGAAAGATCAAGGTATCAACTTGGCAAACCAAGTATGCCTCTGGAAAGATGAGATGATTTCGGGCGAAATTGATATAAAGATCACCGGAAATGGATGCAAAGTTTGCAAATGGCAAGCAAAACAAGAATGGCGCAATTCTGCGATTAACAGCATGAAGCCACTTAGAATGCATCAAGAAACTAAGCTACTGCACTATAACATAGCAACAAAGCATATAGTAGTGATGTACAAGAAATACTTGACAAAACATGAACACTGAGCTACGGCTAAATCACACAAGAGAAAGCAAACAACATGCTATAGGAACATATCATAGCAAAAAAAAGGCATGGCATGATTCTACTAAATGCATAGATTAAAAGTCCCTTACTGATCATGGGCTAAAAAGGCACAAAAGATATGATGGGACCCATGTAAACATAGCAAGTTTTATTAACAGTTTCAGACTTAGCAGAAAAATAGAGCATGGCATAAACAGAATTATGATAGCAACTTTGTGAGCTCAAATCACTCACCACAAAGCTTTGCATGACAAAACAAGCATACCACTAGCAAGATAACATGTTCATGAAGCTAAACATGGCAAGAGCATGTTCATAGGATGCATGGATCACTAGTAACAACCATGGCAATATTGATTAACATGTTAACATTCTGCAGGAACATTTTATAGCAAAAGTAGAGCAAGAACACGACATGCTAGTGCACTCCATAATTTCAAACAAGGGCATGGATGGATATAGCATAACCACATGTTCAAAACATCCTTACTGAAGTAACTCAAAACAAGCATGGATCTCACTGTAGCATCAAGTTTACATGGCATCAAAATAACAGCAGGAAAATGACTTAGCAAAATCCGAAGTCCCTGAAAACAGCAACATTGCGGAGGCTACTTTGCATGCTTGTGCTAGTCACCACATAGATCAAAAAAATACAAGACAAGCACCCCTGTAAAGATGGCATGATGTATTTCAAAACACATGTAGAGCTCATGCTCGTATGAAGCACACATCAAATGTGACAAAAATGACAAATCACCATGATATGATAAGTAACAGTAGTTAACATTTTATAGCCCTCTAGCATCAATGAAAATGACATCACAATGGACATGAACATGCATGGAAATGCTACTGGCATGAAGAGCTCAATGAGACGAACAATTTGATATAACACATGCACGATTCGGAGTTACGGTCACCGAGATATGACGCGATGAACATGGGCATAAAATATTGCAGAAAAAAGACTTGGTGAAATATACCCCTCGCGAAAGTCAACGCGGGACGAGGGGATCCGGGACGGGGACGGCGTTTGGATCGCTGGCTTGGTGGATCTGATCCAGCTTCGGCCCGGATCTCGCCGGAGAAGAGGCGATGATGATGGTCGGCGGCGACGTCAGCAGGGAGGGCCACGCGGAGGCGTCGGGCGGCGGCCGGAGCACGCACGGGAGCGGGCGCCTGTGGGAGGCGGTGGTGCGGCGAGGCGCTTGCGGTGGCGCGGCGAGGCGCTTCCGGCGGCTCGGCGGCCGGCGAGGGCAGCGAACGGCGACGCGGGCGAAAGGCGGCGGGGACGGTGATCGGGCGGTGGCGGGAGCTCGCGGGAGTGGGCGACGGCGTGCGGGGCGGGCGGGCCTGACTTAGGCCCCATGGTCTGGTGGCGGTGGCGGGACTGGGATGCCATGTGGCAGCACACAAGTGGACGGGGTGCAGCGGCGGACACGTCTGGCATCGTCCGGACGTGTCCGGCGCGGAGGGAGACGGTGGATCTAGGGTAGTAGTTTTCATAGGCAGATGGGGTTTGGAGTGTCCAAATGGGATGTAGTTTTTGCCCACACAATCGTGATCCGACAACGGAGGACATGGAGGTGGTTTAGATGGGTTATTGGGCTGTTTTGGAGGGGTGTTGGGCTGCAACACACATGAGGCTTTTGCGGTAACCCGGTTAACCGTTGGAGCATAAAACAGACTCCAAATGGAACGAAATTTGACAGATGGTCTGCCGGTGGTGTACCAAGACCACTTGGCAAATCTCGGTCCATTCCGAGAACGTTTAACACCCGCTCACAAAAAGAGACAAGAGGGGGCGTCGGTGCATGTGGGAGTGTCGGATTGCAAAACGGACAACGGGGAAAATGCTCGGATGCATTAGACGAACACAAAAGGAAATGGGATGCACATGATGACATTATATGAAATGCATGACATGAACAAAATGAAAAACAAAGACAAAACCCAACCACGAAGGGAATCTCATAACTTAAAGCCGAAAATGGCAAGAGTCGGAGTACAAATATGGCAAGTTACATTCGGGGTGTTACAACACTCCACCACTATGAGAGGATCTCGTCCCGAGATCTAGGACTAAAAGATCTCCGGATATTCGGAATGGAGGTGATCCTCGTGTTCCCAGATGGCTTCTCGGTCGGAATGGTGTGACCACTTCACTTTCAGGAATTTGATTGACTTGTTGCGAGTCTTGCGCTCAGTTTCTTCAAAAATAGCAACGGGATGCTCATGATAAGACATATCTTCTTGGAGATCAATCTCTTCGAAGTTGATGGTGCGCTCAGGAGTCTTGAAGTACTTGTGAAGCTGTGACACATGGAACACATCGTGCACATTTGCGAAGTTGGACGGAAGCTCAAGTTGATAGGCGGGATCGCCTCTTTTTCCAATGATCTTAAAAGGACCAACGTATCTAGGGGCAAGCTTCCCTTTGATACCGAAGTGACGAGTACCTTTCATTGGGGAGACGCGGAGGTAGACATGGTCTCCAATCTCGAAAGCCAAATCACGGTGCTTGCTATCATAGTAACTCTTCTGGCGCGATTGCGCGGCTTTGAGATTTTCATGGATGACTTTGCACATTTCTTCAGCCTCTGTGACCAAGTAGTTGCCAAGAAGTTGGCGTTCACCAATCTCTGACCAATTGAGAGGAGTACGACACTTTCTGCCATAGAGAATTTTGAATGGGGCCTTGCCCGAACTCGCTTGGACGCTGTTGTTGTAGGAGAACTCGGCATATGGAAGACAATCTTCCCACTTCATGCCAAAGGAAATGACACAAGCCCTGAGCATATCTTCAAGGATTTGATTGACTCGCTCGACTTGGCCACTAGTTTGAGGATGGAAAGCTATGCTGAAGCGAATGTTGGTGCCCATGGCCTTCTGGAAGGAGTCCTAGAACTTGGAGGTAAAAATGCTTCCACGATCTGAAGATATCAATTGCGTAATGCCATGCAAAGAGACAATCCTGGAGGTGTATAGCTCTGCCAACTGAGCTATTATGATAGATTCTTTGATTGGAAGGAAATGAGCCACTTTAATAAGCTTGTAGATGACAACAAAGATTGCATCATTTCCACGCTTGGACTTGGGAAATCCAGTCACGAAGTCCATTTCAATATGGTCAAACTTCCATTCTGGAACAACAAGAGGTTGGAGGAGACCAGCTGGCCATTGGTGTTCTGCTTTCACTCTTCTGCAGGCATCACATTCATTTACGAATTCAGCAATTTCTCGCTTCATTCGAGTCCACCAATACGACTGCTTGTGGTCATGGTACATATTCGTACTTCCAAGATGAATGGATAGAAGGGAATCGTGTGCCTCGTTCATAATGACTTTCCTTAAATCACCTTTAGGAACCACAATCCGGTCCTCGAAGAATAGAGTGTCTTTGTCATCAACGTGATAGCACTTGTATTTGGGTTGGCTCTTGGCAATCCCATGTTTCACCTTCTTCACCATGGCATCAAGAAGTTTTGCCTCACGAATTTGATCTTCCAAAGTAGGAGAGACTTGGAGGTTGGCAAGAAAGCCTTGAGGGACAACTTGGAGATTCAGTTTGCGGAAAGCTTCACAAAGGTCCGGTAGGAAGGGCTTGAGAATTAAGTTGTTGCAGTAAGCCTTCCTGCTCAAAGCATCTGCAATGACATTGGCCTTGCCTGGAGTATATTCAATACTCGGATTGTATTCTTGAATCATTTCAACCCAACGAGTCTATCTGAGGTTGAGGTTGGGTTGAGTGAAGATGTACTTGAGGCTCTTATGATCTGTGAAGATGTCCACTTTCCTTCCCAACAAGACATATCTCCACGTTAATAATGCATGGACAACTGCCGCCAACTCAAGATCGTGAGTGGGGTAGTTCCTTTCGTTGGGCTTCAACTGACGAGAGGTAGAAGACACAACTTTCTTCTCTTGCATTAACACAACACTGAGACCTTGCAGGGAGGCATCACAGAAAACTTCAAATGGCTTGGATTCGTCAGGAGGAGACAAGACAGGAGCTGTGACTAGCTTCTCTTTAAGGGTGTTGAAAGCAACATCACATTAAAGTGTCCAGACATACTTGGCATGCTTATGGAGGAGGTTGGAAAGAGGCTTTGCAATCTTAGAGAAATTCTCAACGAATCTTCGACAATAGCTTGCAAGCCCAAGAAAACTGCGGAGCTGCTTGACATTCTAAGGAGGTTCCCAATTCACAATTGCAGACACCTTCTCGGGATTAACAGCGATACCCTTGGAGGAGATGATGTGACCAACGTAAAGAACCTCATCAAGCCAGAACTCACACTTGGAAAACTTTGCATAGAATTGATGCTCTCTGAGTTTGTCGAGTACCAATCTCAAATGCTTGGCATGATCCTCCTTATTCTTGGAAAAGACCAAGATATCATCGAGATACACCAGGACGAAATGATTTGTGTAAGGGTTGAAGATGAAGTTCATCATGCGAGAGAACATTGGGGGAGCATTGACAAGGCCGAAAGACATGACAGTATATTCATAAGAACCATAGCTTGTTCCGAATGCTGTATTGGGGATATCTTGCTCACGAATGCGAATCTGATGATAACCCATGCGGGGATCAAGCTTGGAGAATACTTTGGCACCTTTAAGTTGCTCGAATAGCTCATTGATGTTGGGAAGTAGATACTTGTTCTTTATTGTCTTCTTGTTCAATGGACAGTAGTCGACGCAGAGTCGTTCTGTTTCATCCTTCTTCTTGACAAAAAGAACACCACAACCCCATGGAGATGAAGTCGGTCTGATCAGACCCATACGCTCTTGTTCATCGAGTTGTTTCTTCAACTCCTTCAACTCCTCTGGTCCAAGCTTGTAAGGACGTTTGCAAACATGTTCCGTACCAGGCTCAAGATCAATAACGAATTCAACTGGCCGGTGAGGAGGCATTCCCGGAAGCTCTTCTGGAAAGACGTCTTGATATTCGCAAACGACTGGAATCTAAGAGATGGCATTCAACTCGTGCTTCTCATTGAGAGAAAATAGTCGAATGGTCTCATCCCGAGCGGTAAAGATGATCACATCATCAAAAGAGTGTGTCAATTGAATCTGCCTGGCAGCCAATCAAGCTGAGCCTTGTGCTTATAAAGCCAATCCATGCCGAGAATTAGATCAATATCCGAGTCACCAAGGAAATTGGAGAAGACAGAAATTTATAGCCTCCCATCTTGATGGAAACATCCGGAGCCATCATTTTGGTGTTCATGAACAAACCTGGAGAGGAAACCGCTATCGGCTTAGGCAAATTGACAGTATGCAAATCGTGCATGGATGCAAAAGGCTTTGATATGAATGAAATAGATGCACTAGTATCAAATAAGACTCTTGCAGGAATATCATTGACTGGAAGATTACCCATGATCACTTCTCAAGAATCCTCTGCCTGAGCTGCGTTCATCATGTTCACCTTTGCAGACATGGAATTATGCTTGACCACTGCATTGCTGGAAGATCTCACAGGAGGAGGAGGCGGAAGGCGCCTTTGGTTGAAGCATTTGTTTGCATAGTGCCCTTTCTATTGACACTTATTGCAAGTAACCTCTGAGAGCGGCCGATGGTAAGGAGCACTTGACCTTGGAGCTTGAGACTGAGCTTTGTTCTAATAGCCTGGATTGGGTGGGTGGGAAGATCCATTGCCACCTTTGCACTTCTGCTGATAAGGCTGACGAAACGAAGGAGGAGGAGGCAACCAGAACTTCTGTTGCTTAGCTGCCACTTGTGATGAAGAAGAAGATTGAACTGCATCCCTGACTCTCTTCTTAGATGCCTCACACTTGAGCTAAGCAGCTTCTTGCTTTAGTGCCATGTTGTAGAATTCATCAAACTTGGCCGGCTCAAGAAGCATGAGAGCTAATTGCACATCTTCTCTCAGGCCACCTTTGAATTGATAAATCAAACTCTTTTCATCGGGAACATCTTGTTTAGCGAAGCGAGCAAGTTTCCGAAACTGGATATTGTATTGATACGCGGACATGCTGCCTTGCTTGAGATTGCGAAACTCCTCACGCTTGCCCTCAGCAACACTTGGTGGAATGTGATGAGCATTGAAGTCTCGGCGGAAATCATTCCAGGTAGTCACACGACCTCCTTTGGAATCTTTGTATTGTTGATACCACTCAGCAGCTTGATCCTTGAGTTGAAACGAAGCAAACTTGACAAAGTCCTCAGGTCTGACATTGCTACATTCAAAATGTTTGCAGATGTCTATGAGCCAATCGTCGGTGTCTGTAGCCTCGACACAGCTGCTGAAGGACTTCGGCTGGTTTGCGAGGAACTAGTTGAGGGTAGCAAACTGAGGCTGATTGTTGCCTTGGCCTTGATTTCCTTGGTTGCCTTGCCCTTGGTTTCTCTCTTGCAAGAGTTGCAAAAGCATCTGAGTGTTGGCGTTGGTGGCTGCTATGATAGCTTGCCATGTCTCCGGAGGTGGTGGTGGTGGTGGCGGAGGGTTCGACTGATCCCCATCATTGCGGTCCAGATTTTGGCGCATTGGGGGAGCCATCCTGAAGAGGTTAACATCCGTTAGCATCTTGAAAGACATATATTCAAACCGAATCAATGGATCGAAATTGCAACATAAAGTCTTAACATTCAAACAAGGATGAACGAATGAATTCTCAAGTAAATCATCACACTTCCATTAAGTTGAGAACCCACTTAGATAAAGGTAGATGAATAAAGCAACAAGGTATGGATATGAAAAAATAAGTGGTAAGGATTACCCAATCACAAACCAAATATCTACGGGAAGAAATACTAGAGCTACTTGAATTCCCACCTATAAAACTCCCGAAACTTTCTGGTTATGCAATCAGGTGTTCGGGATACAGGGGAAGCATAATATCTCACCCAAACTAACAATTCCTACATCCAGTTGTATCCATCCTTCAACACATAACCAAGAACCTTCGGAAATCATGTACCTCAACCTTCGAAAAGCATCCGTTATACGAGTTATGACAATACTCCGGAACTCCCGCCCCAGTACTGGGTGGCGTCGAGGTTATCTCACCAACAACTGCATAAAAGAGATTTTTGATGTCGGCGAACTCAGGTATTCCAGAACCGCAACGATAAAATTGTGATGACAACACCTCAGAGCTCAACTCCCCGGGACACTTCCACAACCCCTAAATGTCAGGAGGCACCAAGAACAATGTTCTCGTCACAAAACCATCAGAACGATTCCAAGATACCCGCATGGTCCTAAAAAAATTCATGAGTCAAAACTTCTACGTCAGGAGGCCTCACCAGAGCGACGAAGGGACTGAGGAGTAAAAAGAATCCTACTCTCTGATATATATAATCCTAAGACTCAAAACATTTTGTTCTAGACTCAACAACGTCAGCGATTCGATCAAGCAGGGGGCTCCTAAGTCGGGGAAGGCTCTGATTACCAACTTGTAACACCCACAATGCAGCTTTATCTCCCACGTGTCGGGGCACGACTTAGAGGCATAGCCGCATGGTAGGCATGTCGCAAGAGGGGTAATCTTTACACATCCCATGTACTGAATAAGAAAGCGATAAAGAGTCAGCTTACAATCGCCACTTCACACAGTACATAAATAATCCATACATCATCCAAGGTACAAACAAAGGTCCAACTATGGAACCAAAATAAAGATAGACCACCCCAAATGCTAGATCCCCGATCGTCCCAACTGGGCTCCACTACTAATCATCAGGAAAGGAAACATAATAGCGACCCAAGTCTTCGTGGAACTCCCACTTGAGTTCGGTAGCGTCCCATGCACTGGCATCATCGGCACCTGCATCTGTTTGAATGTATCCATTAGTCACGAGGACTCAGCAATCTCACACCCGTGAGATCAAGACTATTTAAGCTTAAGGGTAGGAAAGGGTAGTGAGGTGGAGCTGCAGCAAGCACTAGCATATATGGTGGCTAACATATGCAAAAGAGAGCAAGGACAGAAGCAACACACGGTCGCTAAGCTATAAGTGATCAAGAAGTGATCCTGAAACTACTTACGTTCAAGCATAACACAAGACCGTGTTCTCTTCCCGGACCCCGCCGAAAAGAGACCATCACGTCAACACACGTTGTTGATTCAATTTAATTAAGTTAAGTGTCAAGTTCTCTACAACCTGATATTAACAAATTCCCATCTGCCACATAACCGCGAGCACGGCTCTCGAAAGTTTATACCCTGCAGGGGTGTCCCAACTTAGCCCATCACAAGCTCTCACGGTCAACGAAGGATATTCCTTCTCCCGCGAAGACCAGATCAGTCTCGGAATCCCGGTTACAAGACATTTCGACAATGGTAAAACAAGACCAGCAAAGCCACCCGATGTGCCGACAAATCTTGATAGGAGTCACACGTATCTCGTTCTCAGGGCACATCGGGTTGGCATAGACCCTGGTGGCCCAGGGGGCGCCGAACATCGCCCAGTTTGGACCAACACTCAGAGGAGCACTGGCCCGGGGGTTTAAAATAAAGATGACCCTTGAGTCCGCGGAACCCAAGGGAAAAAGGATTAGGTAGGGAAATGGTAAAACCATGGTTGAGCCTTGCTGGAGGAGTTTTATTCAAAGCGAACTATCAAGGGGTTCCCATAACACCCAACCGCGTAAGGAACGCAAAATCAAGGAACATAACACCGGTATGGCGGAAACTAGGGCGGCAAGAGTGGAACAAAACACTAGGCATAAGGCCGAGCCTTCCACCCTTTACCAAGTATATAGATGCATGAAAGTAAATAAGAGATAATAATGATATCCCAACAATATCCATGTTCCAACAAGGAACAAACTTCATCTTCACCTGCAACTAGCAACGCTATAAGAGGGCTGAGCAAAGCGGTAACATAGCCAAACAACGGTTTGCTAGGAAAGGTGGGTTAGAGGCTTGACATGGCAATATGGTAGGCATGATATAGCAAGTGGTAGGTAACGTGGCATAGCGATAGAGCAAACAACTAGCAAGCAAAGATAGAAGTGATTTCGAGGGTATGGTCATCTTGCCTGCAAAGTTCTCAGAGTTATCGAAAGCTTGATCCTTGTAAGCGTACTCAACGGGTTCCTCGGTCACGTACTCACCTCCCGGCTCTACCCAAAGCAAGAACACAAGCAAAGGACCAACAAGCAATCACGGTGCAATGCACAAGCAACATGATGCAAAATATGGCATGATATGCGAGATGTGATATGCAATGCATATGCGTGCTCCGGAAGGAAAAGAAAGTTCAAGGTATCAACTTGGCAAACCAAGTATGCCACTGGAAAGATGAGATGATTTCGGGTGAAATCGATATAAAAATCATCGGAAATGGATGCACAGTTTGCAAATGGCAAGCAAAACAAGAATGGCACAATTCTGCGATTAACATCACGAAGCTACTTAGAATGCATCAAGAAACTAAGGTGCTGCATTCGAACATAGCAACAAAGCATATGGAAGTGATGTACAAGAGATACTTGACAAAACATGAACACTGAGCTATGCCTAAATCATAAAAGAGTAGGTTAAAACAAGCATGGCAAAAGTGCAAAAGATATCAGCATCACAGACTTGGTGAAAAAACTAACATGTCAAAAACAACATCAGGAAGCACTATTTAGAGCAAGCAAACAACATGCCACAGGAACATATCATAGCAAACAAAGGCATCACATGATTCTACTAAATGCATAGATCAAAAGTCCCTTACTGATCATGGGCCAAAAAGGCACAGAAGATATGATGGCACCCATGTAAACATAGCAAGTTCTATTAACACTTTCAGACTAGGCAGAAAAACAAAGCATGGCATAAACATAATTACGATAGCAACTTTGCAAGCTCAAATCACTCACCACAAAGCATCGCATGACAAAACAAGCATACCAACACCAAGATAACATGTTAATGAAGCTAACCGTGGCAAGAGAAAGTTCATAGGATGCATGGATCACTAGTAACAACCATGGCAATATTGATTAACATGTTAACATTGTGCTAGGAACATATTATAGAAAAAGTAGAGCAAGAACAAGACATGCTAGGGCACTCCATAATTGCAAACAAGGGCATGGATGGATAGAGCATAACCACATGTTCAAAAAATCCTTACTGAAGTAACTCAAAACAAGCATGGATCTCATTGTAGCATCAAGTTTACATGGTATCAAAATAACAGTAGAAAAATGACTTAGCAAAATCCAAAGTCCCTGAAAATAGCAACATTGTGGAGGCTACTTTGCATGCTTGTGCTAGTCACCACATAGAACACAAAAATACAAGACAAGCACCCCTGTAAGATGGCATGATGTAGTTCAAAACACATATAGAGCTCATGCCCGTGTGAAGCACACATCAAATGTGACAAAAATGGCAAATCACCATGATATGATAAGTAACAGCAGTTAACATTTTATAGCCATCTAGTATCACTGAAAATGGCATGACAATGGACATGAACATGCATGGAAATGCTACTGGCATGAAGAGCTCAACGAGAAGAACAATTTGATATAACATATGCACGATTCGGAGTCACGGTCACCGAGATATGAGGCGATGAACAGGGGCATAAAATATTGCAGAAAAAGACTTAGTGAAATATACCCCTCACGAAAGTCAACATGGGACAAGGGGATCCGGGATGGGACGGAGTTTGGATCGCCGTCTTGGTGGATCTGATCCAGCTTCGGCCCGGATTTCGCCGGAGAAGAGGCGACGATGATGGCCGGCGGCGACGTCGTCGGGGAGGGCGGCGTGAAGGCGCCGGGCGGCGGCCGGAGCACGCGCGGGAGGCGGTGGTGCGGCGAGGCGCTTGCGGCGGCACGGCGGCCAGCGAGGGTGGCGAACGGCGGCGGGGGCGAAAGGCGTCGGGGACGGCGACTAGGCGGGCCCGACTCGGGCCCCGCGGGCCGGTGGCGGCGGCGGGACTGGGATGCCATGTGGCAGCGCGCGAGTGGACGGGGCTCGGCGGCAGACGCATCCAGCTCCGTCCGGACGTGTCCAGCGCGGAGGGAGACGGTGGATCTAGGGTTTCGCTCGAAATTTCGGAGGAGGAGGCCTTTTATAGGTAGAGGGAGTTTGGAGTGTCCAAATAGGGTGTAGTTTTCGCCCATACGATCATGATTCGACGACGGAGAACATGGAAGTGGTTTAGATGGGTTATTGGGCTGTTTTGGAGGGGTGTTGGGCTGCAACCGACATGAGGCTTTCGCGGTAACCCGGTTAACCGTTGGAGCTTCCAACGGACTCCAAATGGAATGAAATTTGACAGGCGGTCTACGGGTGGTGTATCAAGATCACTTGGCAAATCTCGGTCCTTTCCGAGAGCGCTTAACACCCGCTCACGAAAAGAGACAAGAGGGGTGCGCCAGTGCATGTGGGAGTGTCGGATTGCAAAACGGACAACGGGGAAAATGCTCAGATGCATGAGACGAACACGAATGCAAATGTGATGCACATGATGCATGATATGAAATGCATGACATGAAAAAAATGAAAAATGAAGACAAACCCCAACCACGAAGGGAATCTCATAACTTAAAGCCGGAAATGGCAAGAGTCGGAGTACAAATATGGCAAGTTACATCCGGGGTGTTACACTAATGGCCGTCTTCTCGCGCTTGGGCACGCCCCCTTGATCTGTAGATTGACCTAGTCTGGGCGTCTCTATTGTCCAAGTCCTGACGTAGGTCATAAGTGTGTCCCCGAGCTGTTGTCTCTTTGCTTTTACGGCGAGATGGTGCGGGCTGGTGTTCGGCTTGAGTTGGCGTTCTGTCCCGGCCACGTGGTGGTCGGTCAGGTCCGTCAGCCGTGTTACGCGCGGGTGGTATGGGCTCCAGCGCCTCATCGTCGAATTGGGGTAGCATCTTACACTTCGGGTAACACTTTGTTGGGTGTTTGAGGCCGTATTCTTCGGCTGCCAGGACATTGGTCCATCTGTCGTTGAGCAGATCTTGGTCAGCTCGAAGCTGCTGCTACTTTTTCTTTAGGCTTCTTGCAGTTGCTATAAGCCAGCGCTTAAAGCGCTCTTGTTCGAGGGGTTCCTCTGGCATGATAAAATATTCGTTGCCGAGGCTCACCTCATCTTTGGAGGATGGTAGATAGTTACTATCCTCCGAGTCTTCGTTCCCTACTTGCTCGTCAGGGTCAACTTGCCCATCCTCCCGATCATCCTATTCGGATGTTGGTTCGATGGGTCTTCTTGGTCTCCGGCGTTCTCTGGAGTATGATTGTCTCCGGTGCTGGTATTGTTGTCTTTTCCGCGACGCGATTTTGAACGGCGCCGCTGACGTCGAGGCTTTGGTGGTATCTCAGGAGGTTCGTCCTCGACTGGACCCTTCTCATCGTCTCCTTCTTTAGGTGTGTCCACCATGTACACGTCGTATGAGGAAGTGGCCGCCTAGCGTCTGGTGAACGGTGGGTTTTTGGCATGTTCCTCTCTGGCATCATCGTCCATACCGTCGATGTCTTCGGAGGCGTAATTGAGCATGTCGGTTAGATCCTCTACGGTGGCTATGAAGTGGGTGGTGGGTGGGAAGTAAAATTCCCTATTTCTAGCCCCTAGTACGGGTTGGGCACAATTTGGAAGGGGTTCCTCTGTGATGGCGAGGGATCGCATTAAGTCCAAAGCATCATTTAAGATCAAGGTTTGGACAGGGACAGAAGTTCCCGGGCCGAGCTCGCATGACGTGAACTTTGAGGATTCGGAGTTAGTGTCTGGACGGGAGTCCAGCTTTGAGATGACTACCGGAGACACTATTCTCTCCGGTTCTCCAGCGTTGAGCTCTATGGCCGAAGAGAGTCCGGCGGGCTCTAGACTCCCGTCTTCCGACCAGGTGACGTGCTTCGGATCTAAGGCCGGAGCGGTGATTGGGCCGCGAACCCTTAGAATATCAAGTCTCCTCGGATATCAGCAATATAGTTCAGATTTCCAAAATTGATCTGGTGACCAGGGGCGTAACTGTCGATCTGCTTTAGGTAGCCAACCGAGTTGGCACGCAGTGCGAAGCCGCCGAATACAAAGATCTGGCCGGGGAGAAAAATCCCCTTCATAGGAGCATGGTTGTACATGGTCGATGGAGCCATCGAGCCTTTCGACGACGGCACAGTGGAACTCTCAATGAAAGCACCAATGCCGGTGTCAAAACCGGCAGATCTCGGGTAGGGGGTCCTAAACTGTGCGTCTAAGGACCAAGGGTAATAGAAGGCAGGGGACACGATGTTTACCCAGGTTCGGGCCCTCTTGATGGAGGTAAAACCCTACGTCCTGCTTGATTGACTTTGATGAGTGTAGGGTTTACAAGAGTGGATCTACCTCGAGATCGTAATGGCTAAACCCTAGATGTCTAGCCTGTATGATTATGATTGCCTCTACGGACTAAACCCTCCGGTTTATAGACACCGGAGGGGCCTAGGGTTATACAAAGTCGGTTTACAGAGAAAGGAATCTTCATATCTGAACGCCAAGCTTGCCATCCACGCAAAGGAGAATCCCATCCGGACACGGGGGAAAGTCTTCTATCTTGTATCTTCGCGGCCCATTAGTCCGACCCATGTTGCATAGCCCGGACGTCCGAGGACCCCCTCATCCAGGACTCCCTCAGGCACCTCTTCCCATTGCAAGATAAATAGATCAAGTTGGCCAAACAAAACCCAAATATCGAAGAAGAAATATGAGGCTGTAAGAAATCATGCATAAAAGAGATCAAAGAAACTCAAATGCTTTCATGGATATAAAAAGATAGATCTGATCATATACTCAAAGTCAATCGATCCCAAAAAACACACTGCAAAAGAGTTACATCATATGGATCTCCAAGAGACCATTGTATTGAGAATCAAGAGAGAGAGATGAAGCCATCTAGCTACTAACTACGGATCTGAAGGTCTACAAAGAACTACTCACGCATCATCGAAGAGGCACCAATGGAGGTGGTGAACCCCATCCGAGATGGTGTCTAGATTGGATCTGGTGGTTTTGGACTCTGCGGCGGCTGGATGAATATTTTGTCGACTCCCCTAGGGTTTTGGGAATATTTGGGTATTTATAAAGCAAATAGGCAGTCTGGGGGCACCCGAGGTGGGAACAACCCACCAGGGCGTGCCTGGGCCTCCTGGCGCGCCCTGGTGGGTTGTGCTTCCCTCGGGGCACCCCCCGCCCCCCAGGCGCAGCTAGGCCCCGTTGTGTTCCTTTTGGTCCATAAAAATTCTCCTTAAAGTTTCGTGGCATTTGGACTCCGTTTGATATTGATTTTTTGCGATGTAATAAACATTGAAAAAACAACAACTGGCACTTGGCACTATGTTAATAGGTTAGTACCAAAAAATGATATAAAATGACTATCAAATGATTATAAAACATCCAAGATTGATAATATAACAGCATGGAACAATCAAAAATTATAGATACGTTGGATATGTATCAGAGTGCATTTGCCGGGAAGAGGGGCAGGAACTAATGGCAGAAATACACGAAGGCATGTGTGGCTCCCATATTGGAACAAGGGCCTTAGTTGGAAAAGTTTTCCGACAAGGTTTCTACTAGCCCACGGCCCTCCAAGATGTGATTGAGCTAGTCACTAGATGTGAAGCCTGCCAGTTCCACTCCAAGAACATCCATCAACCTGCTCAAGCTCTCCAGACGATCCCTTTATCCTGGCCATTTTCGGTCTGGAGGCTCGACATCTTGGGCCCTTCCCCTGTGCTACCGGGGGCTTTGAATTCTTGTACGTTGCAATTGAAAATTTTACAAAGTGGCCAGAAGTAGAGCCTGTGAGGAAGGTAACTACACAGTCAGCTATCAAGTTCTTGAAGGGATTGATGTGCCGTTTTGGAGTACCCGCCAGAGTAATCACTGACAACAGCACCCAGTTCACAAGCCGCGCCTTCATGCAATATGTTCAAACCCTCAGAAGCAATGTTTCGTTTGCCTCTGTTGCTCATCCAGGAGAAATGGACAAGCTGAGAGGATGAATGCTGAAGTGCTACATGGGCTCGAGACAAGGACCTTTGATAAGTTCCAAAAGTGCAGCAAACACTGGATCGACGAGCTATCGGCGGTTCTTTGGTCCTTCCATACGACACCAAACCGAGCTATTGACCATACTCCCTTCTCCTTAGTCTATGGGGTAGAAGCAGTGCTCCCCACGGAACTCATATATGGGTCACCTCGAGTATTTACCTATGATGAAGTAGAGCAAGAGCAGCACCGGCATGACGATGACGTGCTCCTTGAGGAAGATTGTCTCTGGGCTGCTGTGCGTGCTGCATGCTACCAGCAAGCAGATTACTAAAACGTAAAAAAAATAAAATTAAATAAATTTCTGCAAGGTATTTTTGTTTTTTTTTGTTTATAGATCTAAAAATATATGATGGAAAATAGACACGGGGGCCATAGGTTTCACTAGAGGCTTCTCTCTTGAAGGAAAATAATACGGTGGGTGAACAAATTATTGTTGAGCAATTGATATAAAAGCACAAAGTTATGACGATATCCAAGGCAGTGATTATGAATATAGGCATCACATCTGTGTCAAGTAGACCGACTCCTGCCTGCATCTACTACTATTACTCCACACATCGACAGCTATCCAGCATGCATCTAGAGTATTACGTTCATAAGAACGGAGTAATGCCTTAAGCAAGATGACATGATGTAGAGGGATAAACTCAAGCAATATGATGAAAACCCCATCTTTTTATCCTTGATGGCAACAATACAATATGTGTCTCGCTACCCCTACTTTGTCATCGGGTGAGATCACCGCAAGATTGAACCCAAAACTAAGCACCTCTCCCTTTGCAGGAAAAACCAATCTAGTTGGCCAAACCAAATAGTTAATTCGAAGAGAAATACAAAGATATCAAATCATGCATATAAGAATTCGGAGAAGATTCACATAATATTCATAGATAAACTCATCATAAATCCACAATTCATCGGATCTCGACAAACACACCACAGAAGAAGATTACATTGGATAGATCTCCAAGAACATTGAGGAGAACACGGTATTCAGGATCAAAGAGAGAGAAGAAGCCATCTAGCTACTAGCTATGGACCCGTAGGTCTGTGGTAAACTACTCACGCTTCATCGGAAGGGTGATATAGTTGATCTAGAAGCCCACCGTGATCGAATCCCCCTTCGGCAGGGTGCCGAAAAAGGTCCCTAGATGGGATGTCACGGCTACAGAAGGTTACAACTACAAAAAGTATTTTGGTGGACACCTCTGGTCGTTTGGGGATATTTATGAATTTATAGAGCTGAGAGGGAGGTAAGTGGACTCCCGGGGGCCCACAAGCCAGGGGCGCATCCTGAGGGCTTGTGGAGCCCTCGGGACTCTTCTAACTTCATCTCCAAGTTCCGTGGATGTCTTCTGGTCCAAGAAAAATCATCAAGAAAGTTTTATTCCGTTTGGACTCCGTTTGATATTCCTTTTCTGTAAAACTCAAAAACAAGGAAAAATAGAAACTGGCACTAGGCTCTGGGTTAATAACTTAGTCCCAAAAATAATATAAAATAGCATATTAATGCATATAAAACATCCAAAATAGATAATATAGTAGCATCGAACAAACAAAAATTATAGATACGTTGGAGAGTGTCAAGCATCCCCAAGCTTAATTTATGCTCGTCCTCGAGTACGTAAATGATAAAAATAGAATTTTTATGTGTAATGTTACCTAACATATTTATCAATCTAATTTTCGTTACTGTGGCATGAATATTTAGATCCATAAGATTCAAAACAAAAGTTTAATATTGACATAAAAACAATAATACTTCAAGCATACTAACAAAACAATTGTGTCTTCTCAAAATAACATCGCTAAAGAAAGTTATCCCTACAAAATCATATAGTCTGGCTATGCTCCATCTTCATCACACAAAGTATCAAATCATTCACAACCCCGATGACAAGCCAAGCAATTGTTTCATACTTCTGACGTTCTCAAACTTTTTCAAATTTCACGCAATACATGAGCATGAGCCATGGATATTCACTATAGGTGGAATAGAACATGGTGGTTGTGGAGAAGACAAAAAGAAGGAGATAGTCTCACATGACCTAGGCATATTAATGGGGTATGGAGATGCCCATCAATAGATATCAATTTGAGTGAGTAGTGATTGTCATGCAACAGATGCACTAGAGCTATAGGTTTATGAAAGCTCAAAAAGAAACTAAGTGGGTGTGCATCCAACTCGCTTGCTCACGAAGACCTAGGGCAATTTGAGGAAGCCCATCATTGGAATATACAAGTCAAGTTCTATAATGAAAAATTCCCACTGTATATGAAAGTGACAACATAGGAGACTCTCTATCATGAAGATCATGGTATACTTTGAAGCACAAGTGTGGAAAAAGGATAGTAGCATTGCCCCTTCTCTCTTTTCTCTCATTTTTTGGTGGGCTTATTTGGCCTCTTTTATTTTTGTGAAGTCCAGAGACTCATCCCAACTTTTGAGGGAATTATATCTTCCATCATCCTTTCCTCACATGGGACAATGCTCTAATAATGATGATCGTTAGACTTTTATTTACTTACAACTCAGGAATTACAACTCGATACTTAGAATAAAATATGACTCTATATGAATGCCTCTGGCGGTGTATCGGTATGTGCAATGATCTAGCGTAGCAAATGACATCAAAAAACGAACAAGCCATGAAAACATCATGCTAGGTATCTTACGATCATGCAAAGCAATTTGACATTGAAGGTGTGTGTCATAATAAAACGGAACGGTGGAAGTTGCATGGCAATATATCTCGGAATGGCTATGGAAATGCCATAATAGGTAGGTATGGTGGCTGTTTTGAGGAAGGGTATATGGTGGGTTTAATGCACCAGTTAAAGTTGAGCGGTACTAGAGAGGCTAGCAATGGTGTAAGGGTGAGAGTGCGTATAATCCATGGACAACTCACATACTTATTGCAAAAATTTCTTAGCTATCGAAAAAAAGTACTAAATGCATGCTCCTAGGGGGATAGATTGGTAGGAAAAGACCATGGCTCATCCCCGACTGCCACTCATACTGAAGACAATCAATAAATAAATCATGCCCCGACTTCATCACATAATGGTTCACCATACGTGCATGCTACGGGGATCACAAACTTTAACACAAGTATTTCTACGAATCCACAATTACTCACTAGCATGACTCTAATATCACCATCTTTATATCTCAAAACAATCATAAGGAATCAAACTTCTCATAGTATTCAATGCTCTTTATATGAAAGTTTTTTTTATATCCCTCTTGGATGCCCATCATATTTGGAATAAATTCATAACTAAGCAAATTACCATGCTGTTTAGAGACTCTCAAAATAATATAAGTGAAGCATGAGAGTTCAACAATTTCTATAAAATAAAGACACCGTTGTGCTCTAAAAAGATATAAGTGAAGCACTACAGCAAATTGCCTAGCTCAAAAGATATAAGTGAAGCACATAGAGTATTCTAATAAGTTCATGATTCATGTGTGTCCCTCTCCATGGAATATCTAATGTATTCCAACTTCTCCATGGTTCTCATTATTTATTTATATTGGTGTAATATCTAATGTATTCCAACTTCTCCATGGTTCATACCCCCCGATACTACCCATAGATTCATCAAAATACACATAGAAAACAGAATCTGTCAAAAACAGAATAGTCTATAGCAATCTGAAAACTTTGAATACTTTTGTAACTCCAAAAATTCTGAAAAATTAGGACAACCTGGGCAATTTGTATATCAATATTGTGTAAAAAATTCAGATCAAAAACACACTTCTGTGATTTTTTTAAACTGTTTTACTGGGCGCAAAAGTTTCTATTTTTAGCGAGATCAAATCAACTATCACCGTCACTAAAAAAAGACACATCCGTGACATTTTGGGCCGAACGAAAATTTTTCTGTCATGCATATGACACTTCTATGACGATAATTGTGACAAAACCCGGTATCATCATAGATGTGGTGGTCTCCTACTTCTATGACAAAAAATCATGACAGAAAATGGGCTTTTCGTCCTGGGCGGGCCGGAGACGCAGCTGCATGACATTCTTTGGGCCGTCCATGACGGAAAAAACCGTGGTAGAAGCGAGGGGGAGGAAACTTTCGGGGAGTTCCCGGTTACGGTGGGAGGTCGGGGGCCGAGCGATGCGCGTTTCTCTCATACACGTACGCGCGTGTGTGCGAGGCGTTGGCTCTAACTGAACCCGAGCGAGGCGTTGGACTCTAACTGAACCCGAGCGATTGCACTGCAGGCTATGCGTTACTGAACCCGAGCGATCGATCGATGGCTGTTAACTGAACCCGATCGAGCGATTCCTTCGCTACTGCTGCTAACTGA
>NC_057803.1:364565840-364580028 GCF_018294505.1 Triticum aestivum
CCGGTTAGGGCTGGGTGAACAAGACCCCGTGGAGGGCTGGATGAACAGGACCACCCCGTGGAGGGCAGGATGAACAGTAGACGGTGGAGGGCAGGATGAACAGTAGCCCATGGAGGGGTGGTTGAACAGGAGCCCGTGGAGAGGGCTGGTTGAACAGTAGCCGGTGGAGTAGCGCGCGGTGGAGGCTGGATGAACAGGAGCCCGTGGATGAACAGACGCAGGTGGAGGCTGGAGGAGGTCGATGGTGGATGAACAGTAGCTCGTGGAGGCTGGAGGGGGTCGACGGTGGAGATGAACAGTATCCCGTGGACTCCCATTTTGCGGTACGCCACACCCCTCCCGATGAACAGGACCCCCGTTTCGACCGTAGCGCTCCAACACAAGTCTGTTTCGTCCGTTTTGCGGTACGCCACACCCCTATCGATCAACAGGACCCCCAATTCGACCGTAGGAGGTCCGTTTCCTCCATTTTGCGGTACGCCAGACCCCTCCCGATGAACAGGATCCCGTTTCGAACATGGCCGGTCGAACACAAGGCCGTTTCCTCCGTTCTGCGGTACGCCAGGCCTCGTTTCCATCGCCTGTTCCGTCCAAGGCCTCCCTATGAACACGACGCATTCCGTTGCCTCCCCATGAACACGACGCATTCCGTTGCCTCCCCATGAACACGATGCATTTTGTTGCCTCCCCATGAACACGACGACGACGCTATTTCTCTGTTCCGACCCAGCCAGGTAAACGAGCCCTGGCCGTACGTATGCACGAGTAGGCGTTCGAGACCCCGCCCGTATGTACACATACGTGGCCGTATTTTCTTTCTTGCACCCGGGCCGCTGTACGTACGTGTACATGCTACGTGCGCGCCTCTACTACGACACATGGGCACCTCTACATCGACCAGTATATATGTACGTACACGTTCGCGACCAGAATGACAACGCTACGTACGCTTTGACCAGGTGGGTCCCGACTGTCAGGCACTTCCTTGCGTGCGAAGATGTAGCTGGTGGGTCCCAGCAGTCAAGGGCAAATGTTTTTTTTGGGAAATATGGTGGCCCGTCCGGTGGGTCCCCGCTGTCAGGTGGAGGAATAATTATTTTGCGTGTAATAAGGAGGCACTTCCTTGCTGCGGCCATGGACCCAGCTGTCAGCGTCTCCACGCACAGTACTCTTCCGATGGAAGTCGATCGTTCACCACATTGACCACGCCGCGCCAAGAGCACCACAGCGGTGGACGACGGCGAGGCCTAGGAAGGGGACGACGTGGATCCGGGGAAGACACGGCAGTGGAAGCCCGCGCGGAGAGGAGTACGAGGGTTCACTGGTTCGGCTGTGGTGTGAGGCTGCCGTCGCCGCAGGGCCTGGCCAGTGGTGGGAATAGTAGGGGGCGGTGAGGCCTCCGCGGCAGCACAACCAGCCACGGGAGGCAGGAGCATGCGGCACGACCGGCGCTGCTTTGGGCGGCTGGAGCAAGAAGACCAGATGTTGAAGAAGCACTACGGCCGTTGGATGGACATCGTACAGTCACTGGAGCTAGAATCATTCCTATTGACTAAGTTGACAAAGCCCTTCATCCCCGTCAACTAGGGATGGAAAATTTATCCATGGATCTGGATACCCATGGATACCCAACCCAGTTGGGCAAGGGTATGGAGCACATTTCTGCCCATGGGTCCGTGGATATGGATACCCACGAACAACCGGGTTGGGCATGGTTATAGTTTGTGCTCCATGGATATCCAATGGATACCCGTATGACATGTGGGGTCATATGCCAGTGACAGTAGAAAGAGCGAATCAATGGGAAATGGCAGGAAATATGCAATTTGTGCCATGAGCTATATGCTACATAATCAACCTCTGGTATGTCACACTTAAGGACTCATCGTATTACTTGTTACCTACTTATGCATGTAGCTTATGTTGTCATTTGTGAGTGAATGATGATGAGTTGATTTGATATTTGGGAAGGCTTCATGCTGACTTTTCTATGCCCATGGAGCTCCATGTGTATGTGGGTATCCAGTGGGTTTGGGCATGGGCACAAGTTGTGCCCATGGATAATTTGGTGGATGGGTAGAGGGTAGGAAGATGGGTCATGGGTTGGATTTGGACCAGCTCCACCCGCCCCAAACCCGACCCATTGCCATCCCTACCGTCAACTTAGTAGGCCCACAAGTCAGCCTCCCACCAAGGTGGGTCCTAGCTAGTCGGGGGAGTATTCATTTTTTGTGCATAATAAGGAGGCACTTCCGGTGGGTCTGAGCTGACAGCGGGGGGCGTTTTTTTTTTGCGAAATACGGTGGCCCGTCCGGTGGGTCCCAGCAGTCAGGGGGAAACGATTTTTTTCGCAAAATACTGGTGACCCGTCCGGTGGGTCCCCGCTGTCAGGTGGAGGAATAATTATTTTGCGCGTAATAAGGAGGCACTTCCTTGCGGCTGTCGTGGACCCAGCTGTCAGCCTCTCCACGTACAGTACTGTTCCGATGGAAGTCGGTCGTTGACCACATTGACCACGCCACGTCGAGAGCACCACGGCGGTGGACGACGGCGAGGCATAGGAAGGGGACGACGCGGAGCCGGGGAAGACGCAGTAGTGGATGCCCACGCGGAGAGGAGTACGAGCGTTCATCGGTTCGGCTGCGGTGTGAGGCTGCCGTCGCCGCAGAATAACAGGGGGTGTGGGTGAGTAGAGGGATGCCCTAGCCAGCAGTGGGAGTAGTAGGGGGTGCTGAGGCCTGTGCGGTAGCACAGCCGGCCACGGCAGGCGGGAGTAGGCGGTCCCGCCGGCACTGCTTTGGCGGCTGGAGCAAGAAGATCAGAGATTGAAGAAACACGACGGCTGTTGGATTGACATCCAACGGGTACGTCTGCTAGAATGGTTTGTTGACGTATATAATAACTAAAAAAATCTTGCATACGCGTCAACTAAACAGGCCCACAAGTCAGACCACTCCCTCTTTTTTAATAATTTATATATAGCTCATGGCAACTTTTTATGAAATTTATTGCAGTCGTTTTTTTTGGTCGGCCACGGCCAATTTCGCATATTTCTGTGGGTTCCAAACTATTTTTAATACCGAAATGTCCAGCCAGATTTAAAGTATTTTGAAGATATATTTAAATTAGGTTAATGCCCAGTGAAATAGGAATCTGAAAATGTAATAAAATTTAGAAATTATAATGTAATTTCCAATTTGTCATCTGTTTTTATATTTACAACCCATTTCATATTACTTTCAAGATTTGCAGGCGTCTTGCAAGAGTTGCAGCCCATCAGGGTGTAGAAAAATAAGTAGGCCTGGATTAGGTATTCTTCAGAAAAAATAAACTGGGCTCATTTTCACAAAGAAAAAATAGCTGGGTTGGTCACATGGTGAACATAAAATATAAGCCTGGGCTAGACGGGCCACAGCCCAGTTCAAACCCTACTCCGTCTCAACAATACCAAACAAAAAAATACTGCTCGAGTAGCTACGTCCCAGGTGTCAGTCGATCTTGTGCTGTTCTCTTGTCTATTGACTATATACGCTCCCAATGTCGTGGGTCCCACATGTCCGGAAAACACTAGGAGGAAGCATTTTATTTTTCCATACGCTGACGTGGTGGGCCCCTACTATCATCCTCTCCACGTACTTCTGCCGATTCCTGTTGTTTGTTGACCATGTTGACAACGCGAGAGGGCGGCGCCGCAGCGAGCGCACCAAAGCGCGCGGAGGACGTCGGCGTTAACGATTTAGGAGACGGTGGGGCGGCGATGCGTGCGCTGAGGCACAGCCAGCCGTGGGAGGCAGAAGCAGGCGGCCCCGCCGGCGCTGGTTTGGTTTTTGCGGCTGGAGGAAGATAGGACTGAAGAAACACGACAGACTGTAGTACTTAACAACCTTAACTGAAACCAGCAGGGGCACTTAACAACCAAAGCTGAAAGCAGTATGAGTACTTATACAGGTTCAACCGTACAAAGCACGCCTCGAACAGTGCTACTTCGCCTATAGTTAACCAAGGGTGAGGCCGCCAAGCCCTAGGACAAGGCCCAGGCGCCACCCCGCGCATCCACAACCTTCTGAAAGCGGCTTCATCTCGCAACATGGTCAATAAACAGGATATTCGCTTTAGAGCCATGGAAAAGCATGAACATAACCTTATGTCCTATTCTCCAAGATGGACGGGCCTTCATTATTTGAGACCACCCATGAATAAGTATCTTTTCACCTCCAAGGGGAATTGAGTAGGTCGACATAAACATCATGTTGTGACCAAGCGCAAGTCTGACCCGACCATGGTCAGGCATCTGTATAGGAACAATAGAACTCGGCAGTTCCTGTTTCAAGAAGATCACAGCTGTAAAACTGTGTATAAGCAATAGTTTATGAACAACATATATAACAGAAAACAGCTCGTACCATAAGTTTCTCGACACAGTTGGACCTGTTCAACATGCAGCAATGGCACACATATCCCACGTGGCCTTCCACCATTGAAACGCCCCACAAGGGCCTCAAGACGATCAATAAAGTGTAGGAACTTGTGGATGTCGATCCAGTCAACTTCAGTGCCATTAGTAACAGCCGAGTTATTACAGAGTAACAAACGGGCAGACTGCTTTACTCTGAAAAACCTACACGTGCCACCAATTATAAGAAAATATTAGTTAGAAGTAGCATCTTTGTGAGAGAATCGTTGCTACTTCTAAAGTTAAATTGTGATTAGTTAGACAGAATAGGTGGATTAAGAAGTAATCGAGGCAACAAGCAAGAACCAGATACAAAACTAACATGGATGAACAATTGGAACGACGTCGGGGTGGAAGCTCGCAGTGAAGATGAGACCAGGTTCTGCTATTTCCATCAACATTCGTGCGCCAACTTTCAGTCCGTAACACTTGAGAAAGTTTATCCAAGTTCAGCCATAAAAAAAGCAGCGATCTTCTTGGTTCATGAACCCAACTCGGAACTTATATCCATGGCTTCTCTTCACTGTGACCATTAAACTAGTGTATTCAGTTATGGCAAGGCCGAGCATCTTGAGTACATGTGTTTTGGCAGAGCAAATAATACACTGTAGGAAAAATAATATGAGAACACAACATGTTCAAAAAAAACCCACCCTCCCGAATAGAAAAGAGGATTCTAGGAACATACTGTGCGCATTTCAAAATGCTATGTTAGGATGAGAAGGAACAAGTGTGGCGTGTCGCCGAGGGTGTAGAAACCTGTAGGGTACTCGCACTTTGGGCACTGCAAATGAAACACACTAGATTCAGTAGGAAGAAAATGCATCAACGGCGGCGGCTGCCATCCTAGGATTACCTGCGACCAAGGGACTTGGGTTTATCGGGGATGGATGAAGAATTTGTACCTAGTTCTCCATGAGAAAACCCTATGCAATCGCCGAGAGGGGGTTTTCTCTGAACAAGCAGACGAGGGAGAAAGGGATTCAGGCCCAGTGAAATATTGCCGCTTCGTCCGTCCAGCTTACTGCTAAAGCTGGAAAGGGGGTTGTGATTTGATGGCTCATTGGGCATTACTGTGGCGCTACGACCGGGGTGTGTCTGCCGTGAAGTTGTGCACTCTAATTTGTGCATATGGCACGTGGACCCCGTTGCCGGTTGCCCCACATATCAGCGAAAGGAAGTAGAAAGACAGGAGTAACTAGTTACACATAAATATATTTTTTGACAGAGAGATACTCCCTCTGTAAAGAAATATACAAATCTTTTATATCACAGGCTCACCTTGCCGAGAAAAATACTCCCTCTGCAACGCACGGGCATTATGGGGGTTCAGCTGAGAATATAATACTCATATGTTTTTTTGAGGGATAAAAGCTGCTTTATTGAAGATTAACAGTCATAGGTATACAAATAATTTCGGGGGTTCCTGTGAGCCAAAGATGGCGTCCACAGGGCAAAGAAGTAGCAGCTTTTGCGAGCACATGCGCTTCAACATTACACTCGCGTTTTTCATGTATGATCTCCATGGTTTGGAACATATTCTTCTTCATCTTGATCTCGTCCATAATAACTTTGCTGGGCCCCAAGTATGCCTCTCCGATATGCTTGACTGTTGCTGAACAATCGGTGCTAATCTGAACTTGTTGCAGGTTTAAGTCAAGAGCCAGAGATAGCCCCTCGCAACATGCTATTGCCTCTAGTATCTCTGGATCAGTAACACTTTCGCACACCAGTGCCGATGCTCCAAGGAAGAAGCATGTATGATCCCGGCTCACAACTGCCAGGGCTCCCCTTTCACCATTGCGAGATAACGCAGCATCACCATTCATCTTCGCCCAACCCACAGCAGGAGGAGGACGCCACTTCTGCACTGAGCTAGTGCTTCTCGAAACCAGGTTCTGGACTTTGGGCCGCAGGCCAACCCTGCATGTTTGGGGGCCCATGTGTTCTACCTCAGCGCTTTTCATATTGCAAGCAATCGGTACAGCGCTGGTTTTAGATGTTGTCGCAAGGCGAATACACAAAATTGAATAAAGCACGGCAGCTGTTGGAATGAAATCGAATGATAGTTCCTAACCAGCAATCAGAGTTGCAATTCTATCAACGATATACCATGTGATAAATAATACTATCGTACTACTTATACACACAGGACACTTGTTTCACCATGCCAGATTATTACATCAAAATCTCTAGGAGGATAGATCAGTTAGGCAGTTGCGTGCTGCTACTGAAGAATTTCAAAGTTGATTTGGACCAGCTCTCCTTGCCGAGAAAGTTTGATTTTGACATCATCCCCTACCGCAAGATATGATTTAGATTTGAACCTTGACCATCCTTTAGCATCAATCATCATGCGACCATCCTTTGTACTTACGATATATTGAGCAGGTTCATTCACACCAAGGCTGCGCATGGTAAGAGAAACTTGGCCGCGGTCGCCCAGATTGTTGAACGACTCCCTCGTTGCTCTAGGAATTCTCTGTTTGCAAACAAGAAGACATACCCAAACAGTTAGATCAACATAGTGAATCATGTGAAACAACATGGAAAGAAAAAAGAACGAAGCACTTGGGCGGCCAATGCTTACCAAGAAGGTGGACATGTCGGTTTTTGTAAGGACTTTGGTATATGAAGTGCGAACTACAGCCCAGTCTGTTGCCAGTGCAACTGCACGGGCCGGAGCAAATGCAAGTGCGAGTGTTGGTGCAGGAGCCGAAGCCGCTGCTGCTGCCGGAGATGGTGCTCCTTGTAGAGCTGGTGCCGGTGTCGAAGCAGGTGCCAGTGTCGATGCCCGATCCTCCGGTAGATCAGACTGATCCGCTGACACGGTCGATGCCCAATCCTCAGCTGGATCAGACTGAGCTGCTGCCGATGTCAGTGCTAGAGCAACTGTCGGTGCTCGATCTGTGCGAGACATCGGCGATCGTGTCTGGTCTGCTATGATCAGCTTTCTAACTTGACTAGGATCTGTGACCGTGATCCAGCCTTTTTCTTCATTTCTTTTAAACGCGAGAAGGACTAATTATGGCGTTTTTGTTAAACCAAACTACAGTTCATCATAGGGATTCAGCTTGTACTCAGACAAATAGACTGATCCAATTTTTTCCAGTAATATAAGTGATGGATAGTGCCTTCGTTACTGACGCGACATAAGAAGTGAAACCTGCAAAAATAGCCGTCGTAGAGCAAACCAAACGGTTTATTCTGTGATGAATGTCACATGGCAAAACCTACATCATAAAATTGTAGGAAAAGAAAGAAAACATGACACTAAATCAATAAGATTTAGACAGTAAATCAATAAGATTTACTTGATGTGACACGAGTGAATCCTTAACAGGAAATCACTATGTTGAAGTACTAAACAGAAGATTGATCGTTCAACTACGCGTGGCATGCAGGGGCCCTGCCTACTCCCACAAGTAGGACAGTCCAAAGGTCATGACAAATCGTATGGACCGAACATCCATGGGGCTGGAAATCCTGGTGGGTGCGATAAACCCTGCATTGCATACAGATATTGGAGTGTAACCATAATTGATAGACCGTCCTCATAAAAAATATGATATGGATACTTCAAAATATACAGACTGAATTGAGTGGACAAACATTAACATAGACCGTTCTCAGGACTGACCACACACCAAAAGCGGTAGTACTAATAAACAATACAGGGTTCACAAACACAAATCAAGTATTGAACAATAGTACTTACTACAGACAAGCAAAGTTGCACTAACTAAACTCTGCAGACTATTTTTTGCCACCGACCTACGGGATGAACCCCGCATAACTGACTAGACCATGGACTTCGTGTGAGATGTCTACATGCACCATCACCATCTTGTCAACCTTGGAGAACCTAACAGAGTGGTCTTTCCACTCATAAACATGATGATGAAGACAGACCGCATCAGATTTGTTGGGAAGCTTTACAAGAACCACACCCTTCGTAATCGAAGGCATAGCCAGGATATTGTTGTGGTCAAGTACAGCCTCGAGAACATGCATGACAACAATGCTACAGGAAAACACTAGTTCAGGACACGTGGCGACAAGGACACAACAGCTGGATAGTTCAGCAGTAGAACTCATCATCAGGTCTTCCAGTTCACATGGCATGACTTTGAGAACTTCATCTCCACCGCGGACCTAGTTCTAATTCAAACAGAAACCATATTTTATTACTACCTCCGTTCAGAAATATAAGACGATTTTCGATATTATACTCCATATATGACTACATATACGCATAGAAATGAGTGAACAAAGACACTAGAACATGTCTTCAAAGGCACGAGAGCAGAGGGATTACATGCAATATCCATAACACAAGTTACTGAGGCAAATATACCCTCTTAAAAGGTAGCATTGATGTTCATAAAGTACTCCCTCCGTCCCAAAATTCTTGTCTTAGATTTGTCTAGATACAGATGTATCAAGTCACATTTTAGTATTAGATACATCCGTATCTAGACAAATCTAAGACAAGAAATTTGGGACAGAGGGAGTAGTTGAAAGTAATCTATAAGAAATCAGTGTCAACCTCTCGCATGTTTTGGTCAAAAGAGGAATTTAGAACCGTCATTTGGCACACAAAAATCGCATGCAAGATCACCCAGAAAGTTGTACTACTAGTACTAGTACTGTGTGTTAGATGAAAAAACACGATCAATATCAAGAAAAAGATCGTTAAGAAGAGATATTACCTGGACTTGATTAATGAGGGATCCCGGAGAGGGGGGCTTGGACAGGGCGATGGCTTTGAGCTTGTCTGCGGTAGTCTTGGCGGGGTGCTTGTGCTTCTTCATACCATGAGCCTCGACGGTTTTGGCCGGAGCCATAGACATCACTTCGGCCGGTGCTCCAGCATCCATCAAGAAACTGTCAAATAGAAATAAAAGAAAAGAAACCATAATCACAAACCCAAAAGAAGAAAAGAGAGGGAGTTATAGGATCAGTCTTGGGGTTGCAAGACCGGGCCTTGGCCAGAATCAACACCATTGATGCGCTCACCTTTCCTTCTTTGGGAGAGAAGAAAGAAGCAGGTCGGGGTTTTCTTGAAGAAATGAGGAAAAAGATGAGGCAGAAGCGAGGGTTGGGTAGAGAAGAAGCTGAGAGAGAAGAGTGAAATGATGGTTGCTTCGTCCGTCCAACTTACTGCTGTAAAGGAGGGGGTTTTGTGATTTGACGGCTCATTGGGCATTACTGCGGCGCTTCGATCGGGGTAGTCTATCGTCACTCTACTGCGGAGTAATTTAGTGCATGGCTGGTGGACCCCGATGCTGGCTATCCCACACATCGGCGAAAGTGAGTAATTTAGTGCATGGATGGAGGAGGATCCGCACGGTAGAGCGTGTCCACTGTTTTTCAGAAGAAGAAAAATGATTACAGCAAGCGCTTCCACTCTTACGACGGAGGAGTGCGAAACACGGCAGCCACTTGAACATACACAGTGCTCCTACTACTAGGCATGTGCAGTGGTTCATACGTGAGTACTACACAATATTGTTGCTAGTGTAGTAAGATATGACGATAACAAATGATGTTGTGCGCATGTCAACTACTCCTATATGTAACATAGTACCTCTTTTTCGACTGTCCGGTCGAGATTGGACGGTGAGATCAATGTTAAAAGAACTAGGTCCACAGCGCACGAAGAGTATGGTGCTACAGTACTCCACGAAACATGAACCACATGAAGCATGAATAGTGTTAGGCAGGGTGTATGAAGGGTGCACGGGATGGGAGCAAAAGTTCCCTTCTCGACCCACTTTTGGGTGTTTGGCAGAGTGCATGAAGGGTGCATGAGTCCACACTAGTAGGTTGACAAAAATACATGAAGAGGAAACAACTATATAGAGATGAGAATGCAACCAAACATACCCACACGCTTTGTGCTACAGTGACTGATCTGCACCGTCTGAGTTTGATCCAACGGCCATGTTGCGCCGAGACATGGACATGCCCATGCAGAGGATTTAGCCCGACGGTCGGCATCATCGCGCTGGCACGACGGTAGGCATCACGCAGCCGCAACACGTGCGTGGCAACTTGGTTCACCAAGTGGCTGAGGCGATCCTGGACCTCGTCACGATCGGCCCGCTCGCGCTCCAGCCGGCTCCCCTGACGGCCTATCGTATCTCCCGCTTTCTGCAGCAATGCTGCCGACGCCTCGAGCATCTTTGTGGTGGACGCCTGCCACTTTTGAAGCTCCATGAACTCCCGCACATAACGGAGGAGCATGGCACTCCTCTCCTCCTTGAGCTCACGGAGCTCCACGTCCTTGGCCCTGAGCTCCGCATCCTTGGCATGGAGCTCCTGTGTCAGGAGCCTCACCTCGGACTCCATGATCTGCTGCGCCGCCATGGCACCAGGTAGAAGCAATGGGGAGAGGAAGCAAAGGGGGCGAAACAGCTGAAAGGCAATGCAATCTAGGGGAAGGCGGAGGGAGCGGGGAATCTTTTGGTTTTCACCACGGTAAAACACCAGTCGACGACTTCTCACATCAGGGAGCAGTGGGTACAGGCGGAGTCATCGTGAATAATTGCTGCCGCGCCTGCTCCCGTAAATCAAAAAATTAAAAATCCTACCGCGCCTGCTCCCATCAATCAAAAAATTAAAAATCCTGCCGCACCCAAACACCAGAGCAACGCCGTGGTAGATATTTAAATTTACCTGCTGGCAAGTAGATAAAAAGAGGGGTGAAAAAAATGTGGCAGCTGCCTAGATAATCGGTCGAACTAGCCCAACTAGCTAGCCACCATGCTTCACTGATGTACTCGGCGGGAAAGGTGGTATTTCGTGATTTGACAACTCATTTACTTGCTTCGGCACTACGACTGAGGAGGACCCAGAAAACGCGCGGTAGGGCGTCCCACGTCAGGAAGAATATATGCGTGCACCACCCAGGAGGACCCCGAAACCGCGCGGTAGGGTGTGCCACGTCTCGGCATGGAGGAAAAATGTGCGTGTAAAAATATACTGTATCAGACGTAGTAGAGTACCTATGGTTCGACCTCAGGACCCAGCTAGTCGGTTGAAAACACCCCACTAGCCACACAGCTTCATCATGCAAACGTGGCACGGAGGATAGATGTGGTTAGCTTCATCTCGACCCGCCACAACATCTCTTGTTCTAGGCGATTCTTCTATTTTCCAAGTTTTTTTAGTTGTAATAACACCACGGCAAGCTAGCACCGCTCTTCGTGTGTGCTCGTGCAAAGGTTAGACGATGGAGAGAAGAGAGATTGAGATCGCAGGCCTGGGACCCACCAGTAAGTGAGATAACGGTCATGCACGTGTTGACGAGGCACTCCCTCTACTCTACTCAATGCAAGTACTGTATAAAATCAAGTTATGGGACAAAGCCAACAACCGTTCGTTTTTTTAGGCTATCGACTTACGCTTTGTAGTCCAGGTTGCCAGTTCGAATCTCGTCTTTCAGATTTGTTAGTTTTAGGTCCAAATTTGATTAATGACAAGTGGGACCCCCGTCTGTTGTTCTGATATTTCAGTGTAGGATGGTTTTTTTGAACAAACACTTTGCGCGGTTAGACAAGTAACGGCACGAGTTACACGTTTTTTGCAAGTTTACGAACAAAAATGACAGCGGCATAGAATATCACATCCACCCCGCAACTTAGATACTATGGTGATACGAGTTTTTATACCGTTGGAAGTGAGATCCAATGGCTTGGGAGTAGTCTTTGTAATTATGCGCAATTTCCTAACTCTCCAAAGGTTTTTTTGCAAATAAAACATTCAAGCCTCGTGTGTACCGCTGCATCTTCGATCCAACGGCTCCCCGGTGCTCATATTAGGTGCTCCCCGTAGCTTAATTACCCGCTATGGTGATTGGAGTAGTTGTGGGTCGAATGCTATGAAAATATAATCTAAACCGACCGAAATAAATGCCCACACAAATTAATCCAAGGTTGGAGTGCCCCTCGCAAAGTAAATAGCTCCAGCTTTGCGAGGGATGGAGAGGTAGTACCTTCAACGCGTGGAAGATACGGTGTGAGAAAGCGAGGTCAATCGAGAGACATATAGATAGAGAGACAAAGTGAGTGTGGTCTGACATTCATTGAACAAATATATATATGCTCTGAAGAGATATTGTTCGATTGAGCTTTTTGGCAAGGGTGAGGGCTGTAAGATAGAGCTTGAGAGATGATCCAGTCACAGACGTGTAGATATATTTTGTGCGTGAGAGGAAGCAAGGTCAACCGATCACATAGGGTCGCCGTGCGATCGAAAGAGTGAGACGGGTTGGAGAGAGTGACCTAGATAGACGATGTGCGTGAGAGAGTATACAATGTGAATAGGTCGAATTGGGCTCAACATGGTGATATATCGTTTTTGTCCGAGAAAGAGCGAGGTCAATCGAGACAAAAGGAGAGAGAGAGAGAGAGAGAGAGAGAGTTAGAGAGAGAGAGATTGAGTGAGCGTGGCCCACCATGAGGTCGAAAGAGTGGTGGCGGCTTGGATGGACTGACCTAGATAGACAATCTGCGTGAGAGAGTATAGAGTATGTCGATCGAGGCCCGAATAGGGAGATATATCATTTCTGTGTGAAAGAAAACGAGGTTAAACGAGACTCAGATAAAGAGAGCGAGATTGAGCGAGTGTGGCCCGCCGTGTGGAAGAAAGAGTGAGACAGTCTCGAGGGAGTGACCTAGATATACAATGTGCATGCGTGCGCATGCACGAGAGGTTGGGGGCTAGATAGGCAATGCATGTATTTAGCGCGAGAGGGTGAGAGGGAGAGGGGGAGAGAGAGAGCTTGGCATGGGGTGCAATGGTGGGTGTGTGAGGTAAATACATTTGGTTACAGAGTGGAAAAGGGGGTTGTGTAGTTGAGAGACTAAGAGATCGAAACATGGAGAGAAAGAATGAATGTGTGTTGGAAACCGATAGCTTCCTAAGGTGGTTAGGAGAGGAAGATTGACTGATACAGGAAGTATGTAGGGTTTGTGCGGGGGGCTAAAAACAACATTTGAATGTACATAGTATGAGACTTAATATCGATGTTTCAATTCGGTGTACATTGTAAGATTTGAACCAAGGAACAGGCATACGGGTAATTATTTCGAATTCGTGCCATACTAAGTTTCGAAAAGTTGACATTGACTCAGTTTGTTATGCTATTTTGTAGGTCATATGTTTGAATCCATCCAAAAGTTTTCTCACTACCATGGTGTTCATCATATACATATGAATTTGTATTAAAAAAGTAGCGTGGATACAGTGAAATGTGAAATCCATGTTAGAATTGGAGATCGCTACGTGACACACACTCTAATTCAAATAACTAACTACGTGACACACACTCTAATTCAAATAACTAATTATGTGACACACACTCTAATCCATGTTAGCGTGGGTACCGTTTCAATTTTTTTCAAATAACTCCTTAATTAATTTATAGTACTTCCTCTGTTCACTTTTATAAGACCTTGAAGACATTTCAGACAATGTGCAAAACAGTTCATTTTAAGTTGTCTGAAACGACTTACAAAAGTGAACGGATGGAGTATCTCGTTTTGAATGACTAATTATTGCAAGGAAAACACGGGCATGGTAAGACATACAGATTCGTTTGCAAATGAAAGAAGATTCGTTTGCATTCTCAAATGTAGGCGCACCAGGCGAACCAGGGTCGTGCCAGGGTGGACGCTGCTTCGGTGCCTTAAAGGCAACTGCCTTTGGGTCACTGACATGTGGGCCAGC
>NC_057803.1:364580214-364590870 GCF_018294505.1 Triticum aestivum
GCGCTTCCATGTTTCGGATTGAAATATCTGGCGGCCCCAATTCTAGCCCTGCAAAATCTCTCTTCTCCATCATCCCCTTCCGCGCCCAGATTGCTCAAATCCCTAATTCGCCGCCAACCCTCGAATCGCCCCTTGTCTCGTCTCTTTCCCCACCGTTCCCCACCTCTATGTCGGACGACGACGACGAAGACGACGGTCGCGCTTCACCACCGCATCGGAGCTACCTCATCTATGCCCTCGTCCACCACACCAGGTGGTCCACCGACAATGTCGGCCGCCGCAACCGACGTGCCTCACAGACACCGAGTTCCACCGCATCGGGTGCGCTTCACCGACGCCGTCTCCCAGCTCACCGGGGCTACTTCACCGAGCACACCATCGCACCTCCGCCCCCCGTGGCCGTTGGGGCTTCACCAACGGTCTCGTCCACCGCATCGTAGCGCTCCGCTGCCACTCAAAATCTGCATCCGTGCGCGCCCAGCTAACGCTAGCGCATCACCCTCAACGGCTCTGAAGTGACCCGCACTCTAGCTAGGCGAGCATGCCCAAACGCCGGCCCGAACTAGGTATCCACACATCACTCCCTTGTGCATTGTTCCGACGATGCTTGGATATCCTTTCACTACTCTCTTAGCTTACCCGCCTATGCAACTCTGACCTTAACTCTTATTTCTTCTGGAGATATCATCTAAAACAAGCAAATCCATATTTTAGCGAAGCATGATGGCGCTATGGGATCTGGTACACATCCTGCACACCCGTATAACCTTGTAAGTATCTGTCCTCCGTTACAACATCAAGGTCGATTCCTCTTATTTGATCAACCATTCGTCGTGTCAAAAATGCAGAGGGGGATGTAAGGAGCACAAGGCCTGCACATCCAAGCAAGTGGTAACATGGACTTGTACATGGAACATCCCAAGCGCAAGCAGAGCTGCAGTGAGCCTGTACAACGAGCTAGCGTAAGTCCCTGCATTTCATTTAATTCTTACTGGCATTCGTGTATGATTTGTGTGTAATGGCTGATCCACGAATTCAAGTTACCAGGGGCGAACATTTAACTTAAAAAATATGAAGGCACTTGCACTCCAGAAATCAACATAACTTGAGAAATGTGAAGCTACATGCACTTTGAAAACCAGCTAATGGTCCAAAGTAGTTCAGATTATAAACACTAAATGATGCAAGCACCCAAAAAACACAAAATGCAACATGGTGTACAAGGACTACAAACATGGTATGTGCCTGCTTGAATTATTTGTTCTCTGGCTGAAAATATCGAAGTGTAATTGCACGTATAACCAGTGCGCAAACTGCATATCAATATATCTATCCTGCACAATTATGCCAATAGTTTCAAACAACAGATTAGAAAAGTATTTATGCTATGTTGTCATGATACGGGGACTTTCTCGTAGATGGCCTCGACGTTTCCTCAAGCTATGAAAATGCACTATAATTTGCTTGTCATCCTGCAAATCTCTGTCTCTCTCAACATAGTAGATCATCATTAGACACTAAATCCTTCAATGAGCATGCAAAATGCTTGCATTAGATCCCTCATTAGACACTATATGTTCATCACCAGGAGCATGTAAAATGTTTGCATCAAATCCTTCATTAGCAGTCTGTTCATTAGACACTTCAGGCTCAAGAACAACATGAGCTTGTATGTTTGCACCGGAAACTTGATTAGATACATCAGATTCAGTCAGTTCAGTATTGATTGGGGGAGTTATAAAATAAGTAGAAATTGGTTTCATTTTCTCATAGATTCCCTACATACAAGTAGTTTTACAACACCGTCAGGTTTAACTATTGGCCAAAAATTGAAGAGATGAATTAGATATAATCAGGGATGTGATCTACCTGCTCGTTGCGCATGCTACTCTTGCAAGCTGCGACTGTCCGTTTGCGCAAGCTCGATGCCATGCCCGTGCTGCCGCCGCTACCTCCCACGCAGGCTACACCCAGGGTTGGATCTTTATCTTCTGGTCCTTCCGTTTGGTTGAAGCCCGGCGACCGCCCTCCAACGAGGGCGCGAAGAAGTGATGTGTCGGTCTGTCCAGCGGCGGCTAGGTTAGGAGCGAACCAGACTGGAGGCTGGAGCAAATGAATTGGGATTTCTCCTGCTGTCGATCGATATGGGAGGCGCTCGTTTGGGCCGCGAGCCTGCTATAGGGCTTGCCTTGCACTTATCTTATTGTCCCAACCAAATTGAAACATTTTTCTTCATTTTTTACATTGTCTGCTCGTGCGTTGGGACGAACAAAACTAGCATGGGCCAACCTGGATGACTCAAACTAGGTGCACACTTTCCAGCCACCTGAGGCAGCCGCCCATACCAGCCCCTATGGTGGCATCGCCCCTTTTTGCGTGTATGATTGCATAGTGAAAAATATTCCAGTGGCGCTTTTGATTTACCCACAGAATGGTTGAATTGCTTGTTTCAATGAACTGAGTTCGCCAATAATGTGAAGGATGCCAGTCTTTTCATCCTATTGTAGATTGCTTAGATCTTGATATGCCAAAAGTAATCGCATCAAATATACAGTAAAAGCCAGTGTGATGTGTTTGGCTACAACTAGTCTGACTACACGTCCTCATATAACATATCAAGGACGCACCATCTTACCAGATTAACCATTCGACTTACCCATGCAGTGTGGGAAGAAAGAAGTATTGGGACTGCGTATCCAAGCAATTGATGCCATGGACTCCTTCGTACAACCTTGTAAGCGAAAAAGAAGTTGCAGTGTGCCTGTACAAAGAACTAGTGTAAGTTCAGTTACCTGCTTCTTGGAATTTTAGTTAGCCACTTATTGCAAAATTGTTCAATTATGTTGCTTGGCTTAATTTAGTTTGCTACTGATTACATAATGGCACAGCCTGTTAATCATATTGTAGACTGCGCCTATCTATGTGTTCGATACTTACAGTTAAGAATTACCTGTTTGCCTTAACTTAAATATCTACTTGTTTGTTTAACTGCTTTGCTGCTGCAACAGCGGGTTACAATGATGTTAATAACTACTTTTTAGCATCCAATTGAAACTCTTTAATTCCTTGTTTGTTTAACTGGTTTGCTGTTATAACTCCCAGTTGAGATGTTTTGCTAACTTCAACTTTTCTGAATCCAATCAGAACTTTAATGGCAAAACAAGTTAGCCCAAGATCAAAGAGCAAGGTCCCCATGGACGTTGCATCATCCTACAGCAGTGGCACCGGCCCAATCATGCATTATGAATTGCCAACTGCTGATGCTCTAGAGGCTAAACTAGTGGTAGAAAGAGATTCTGCTTCTGCACTTAGAGATGAAGTTGACATGTTGAGGAAGCAAACAGCACAATCACAAGCAGTACTCAAGACAACCATTAAATATTTGGTGGATTTCAAAATGAAGCAAGCTCAGACTGACCAGATTGTTAAGGTCCTGAAGGAAAAAAGGAAATTAAATTCCTACTTGGTAAATCATAGGTGAAATGTTCTTTCCATAGTTGAATAACCTTTGTGTTATCTGTTCATGTAATCAATCAAACCATTTGTTCTAGAGATCATGTAATAATTGTTTTTTTTGTAATTTTATTTGAGCACAAGTCTGTATTAATTGATAAGACTCGGAGACATTTCATTTGGATTGCTGTGCCAGACCTACAAATATGCCAATCAGGCTGAATGTGCATTCAACAATAGTAATATAGATGGACCTTAAGTGGCACGCATCGGAAAGGACCAAGATGATGGCTAAAAAAAGGATGTTGTTGTAGCCAAAAAAGTACAGCGGCCTGGCTTATGTATGTTAGTTGATATTATTGATCCATATACTCTATAAGTGTTTATATGTCTGTTAGTTCCGTACATTCTTGGTTGATTGACTCGGTATTTGAATCTTGATACATCGCTTGTGTACATATCTAAATGGGAGTACACATTATGCTGCGTGTGACATTTGAGTTGGACATGAAGTGTTCCAAATATTTGAATTCACCTTAAACTAGATTCTAGTTTCTGAATTTGAGTATCGGCATTTGTAAACCATATTCATATATGACAGTGGAATACATCTTTGTCGTCCTTTTGAAGATATATAAAAACACATAGGATGATTTATAAAGATTCATATAGGAATACAAAATGGATTCGAATTTAGTTGCCAGGGTAAACATGGATGCTTATTGTCCCAAAATTCGAAAGAAGCAGCAAAATGTCCAGTCCCACATCGGCTGCCCGAAGCCAAGTGTTTGGGAGATGGAAATTACTGTCTACCCATTACATGGACAATTCATCGGCCCGATTTCCACTGCTCTAAATAGGGGTAGGTTAGTGACTTCAATTAGACGTGACACGACCGCCTCTGAGCCCATTCCGACACGGTGGGCGGCAAACATGGGCGGCAAAACTCATTTGATTCAAGCTCGTCCGAAAGACCTCTATTTCTACCTCCATTCCCCATTCATACACGGTGGGCGGCAAAACACCCTCTCCTCGTCCGAAATAGATGTAGGCTAATATTTTAAATAGGGGCAGATGTGTAACTTCCATCAAACGTGACACAACCGCCCTACCTGTCAGCCCCGTTCATACACCATGGGCGCCAACCGTGGGCGGCAAAACACCCTCTCCTCGCCCGAAATAGTTACCGGCAAATATTTGGGAGATGCGAGATTACCGTCCTATCCCCAACTGACGAGACGTCCAAATTTGAAATGGGGGATAAGTTCGTAACTTTCCCATATTTCAGACAGGCGCGTCCCAAAAACATGGTTCCCCATACCTCTCCCTCCATTTTCCCATTCATACACCGTCCGCGCTAGAACACCCCATTCCCACACCAGCCTCCGTCCGCCACCCCATCCATCGTCGCCGTCCTCCACCACATCCATCGCCACCGTCCTCCACCATGTCGGAGCGCCTACCAAGACCGTGTCGTCCACTGCTAGAGATGGACGTTCATCATCCACGGCGACGGACCAATAGCCTTGCATCGCGTCCTCTCGCTTCATTGGCGTCGTCATCCTCTTTTCCAGGGCCGCTCACACGACCTTCTCTTCCACCGCAACGGGACTTATCCCCCGATGCACCCGTCTACCGTCGCAGATCTGCTTCAACGCCACCGACAGCCATCGCACCCCCAATGCCTACACGGCGCCGCAAGAGAAGTGGTACTTCATATCTCCTCAACTTTTTGATCTCAACCAGAAAATAGATCTTAACTTGGTTACTCTACTTTCTTTTCAGCTCTTAGAATTTAGTTCTTAGTTTGAAGCAAACAATGGATGCTAAATATCATTTCTCCGGTTTGCAGCTTCAAATCTGCCATGGCACAACCATTATACGGTTTAATTGATCATCCTTAGGGTTTAATTGATCATGTTGGTTCCGTGGTGGTTTCTTTAATAGAAATCAGAGGGGAAACCCTCTTTTGCTAAAAAAATATATGCTTAGAGGTTCCCCCTTTTATGATCACTATACGATCAGAATACATGCTTCGTGTCATAATAACACTGCTCCACCCATCAAGCTAAACAAGCTTAGTTGTTCAAATACGAATCAGATATTATTAAAACAGAGTTGTTTAATTGGTCAGCTAAATGTTCCTAAATTAGTTTCAAAAATGCATGTTCGCCGCTCGGGTGTGTATCTCTGTGTGTGGTCTGGTCAGCACGGTTGGGGAGGTGAACTTTGCATATGCAGGGGTTTATAGGGAGACACTCTCCGAGTTGAAACCGCAATGCATTCCATAGATAATCTGACTACTTTTTATGTTTTCATGAATCTCAGATTCTGAACAGCATCATAAATGAGCTTGCGCGCATGAAAATAATAAAGCAGAACAATGCCATGGCTATCAAACTTGGCATTAAGGGACTGAAATCAAGTCTGGATGCAATGCAATGCAAACACTCTCCACCTACAGATTCATGCTCAGAATATGATCCTAACAGTGATTCTGAGCTAGAGGGAGACCTAAGTCAATGTAGCTCCCTAGTGGAGGAGTCAGAGGAAGATGCCCTATCTTATTCACCCATCAAGGTACTTTCTCTAACTTTCCAAGGTTACATTGCTCGCACATATCTTGCAACTGATGCTTTGCATTGCTTCTACTTTGTTGAACTGCCATTAGCTTAGTTTACACATTGTGTATGTGAATACGCCCTGCCTATCCATTTTCAGTACATATTCCATCTGTCATCATACCATATTTATCCATTCAAATGATGTTCTTGTGTATCAGACGTTCAAAAGGAAGAGGGTGATTGCTGATCATGGAGGAGCACAAGCAAAGTATTTGGAAAAGGTAGTGGCACCTGATAAATCAAATATCCCATTAGGTGTAGTTGCAATATCACCTGACCCACAAAATACCCCAACTCTAGCAGACTCTAGCCCTACTACACTGGTCATTTCTGATGCCCCAACTCAGCAGACCCCAACTGCAGCAAACAGTATGATTATGCCAGTTGACATAGCACCAGCTGTACAACGCAAAACCCCCATTCCAGCAAAGAGTACACCAAATCCAGTTGCCAAATCCCTTTTCGAACCAGAGAGAGCCCCAATTGCAGCAAATAGGACCGCTGTTCCATTTCTTCCCAGTTTAGAAGACGAAGCTTATGTTGTTGTCAGGAACTTTGTGCGCATCTTTCCTTCATGGAAAGATTATACCGCAGACACAGAACAATTTCCAGTCTTCCTCCGCAACTTATGCATAAGTAATGTACTAATGTTATTCATGGTCATTACTGCATATGTTTCTGCTGACAGAAGACACAAGATTTCATTCTTTTAAATAGGCGAGGCGCAAACTAGATTGTGATGACGAGCAAGGGTTGGTTGTGCTTTTCAAGCACTCGTTGATGAAGTATCATTCCTACCTGAGGCAAGCGCACTTCAATGGCAAGCCTCTGAACGAAATTTCTGTAAAGTCTCTGGTGCTACATTTATCCGACGGTGACTGGAATAATATTGTTACACATTGGTCTCGGCTGCAGCGTAAGGTACTGTCTGTGATATCACATCACAATTTGAACTACATTTCTGCATTTGCCTTAATGTCTCACTTGTATGAAAACTGTTAGCAGAAGAACATTCATGTAACGCCCTCGATGCGGCTATATCTCCCACGTGTCGAAGCACGACTTAGAGGCATAACCGCATTGAAAGCAATGTCGCAAGTGAGGTAATATTCAGACAACCCATGTAATACATAAGGGAAAGAGATACATAGTTGGCTTACAATCGCCACTTCACCCAATTACATGAATAAAGCATTACATCAACCAGATACAGTCAAGGTCTGACTACGGAACCAAAATAAAAGAAGACTGCCCAAAATGCTACACAGATCCCCGATCGACCCCAACTGGGCTCCACTACTGATCGACTAGGAAGGAACAACGAAGGACAAGATCTCCATCGAGCTCCTCCTTGAGCTTGGTTGCGTCACCTGCACGGTCTCATCGGCACCTGCAAGCTGGTTTTTGGAAGTATTTGTGAGTCACGGGGACTCAGCAATCTCACACCCTCGTGATCAAGACTATTTAAGCTTATGGGTAAGGTAAAAGGTATGAGGTGGAGCTGCAGCAAGCGACTAGCATATATGGTGGCTAACATACGCAAATGAGAGCGAGAAGAGAAGGCAAAGCACGTTCGAGAAATCTATGATCAAGAAGTGATCCTAGAACAATCTACGTCAAGCATTACTCCAACATCGTGTTCACTTCCCGGACTCCGCCGAGAAGAGACCATCACGGTTACACACGTGGTTGGTGTATTTTAATTAAGATCAACTTCAGGTTTTCTACAACCGGTCATTAACAAATTCCCATCTGCCCATAACCGCGGGCACGGCTTTCGAAAGATCAAATCCTGCAGGGGTGTCCCAACTTAGCCCATCACAAGCTCTCATGGTCAACGAAGGATATTCCTTCTCCCAAGACAATCCGATCAGACTCAGCATCCCGGTTACAAGGCATCCTCGACAATGGTAAAACAAGACCAGCAAAGCCACCCAGATGTGGCGACAAATCCCGATAGGAGCTGCACATATCTCGTTCTCAGGGCACACCGAATGAGCCAAACGTCGAGTGGGCCAGCCCAGAGTTTCCCCTGGTAGCTCCGGACATCGCTCAGTTGGACCGACACTTAAAGAAACACTGGCCCGCGGGTTAAATAAAGATGACCCTTGAGCCGGCCGACTCAAGGGAAAGAAAAGTCTAGGTGGCGAATGGTAAAACCAATGGTGGGCCTTTCTGGAGGAGTTTTATTCAAGGCGAACTGTCAAGGGGTTCCCATTATAACCCAACCGTGTAAGAAACGCAAAATCCGGGAACATAACACCGATATGACAGAAACTAGGGCGGCAAGAGTGGAACAAAACACCAGGCATAAGGCTGAGCCTTCCACCCTTTACCAAGTATATAGATGCATTAATTAATAAGAGATATTGTGATATCCCAACAAAATATCCATGTTCCAAACATGGAACAAGCTCCAATCTTCACCTGCAACTAACAACGCTATAAGAGGGGCTGAGCAAAGCGGTAACACGGCCAAACAACGGTTTGCTAGGACAAGGTGGGTTAGAGGCTTGGCTTAACAATAGGGAAGGCATGATATAGCAAGTGGTAGGTATCGCAGCATAGGCATAGCAAAAGAGCGAGCATCTAGCAAGCAAAGATAGAAGTGATTTTGAGGGTATGGTCATCTTGCCTGAAATCCCGCAAGGAGGAAGAACGAGTCCATGAAGAAGACAAATGGACGTAGTCGAACGGTTCCTCACAAACGCGACGTTATCGGAACCAACCCTAAGAGGCAACACCGGAAATAAGCACACAACATAGTAAACAACCAACACATGAACATGGTATGATATGCGGGATGCGGTATGTGACGCATATGCATGATTTGGAAAGGAATGATTGAACCTGGCTTCAACTTGGAAATCCAAGAGTGCCACTTCAAAGGTGAGGTGATTTAGGTCGAAATCGATATAAAGATCACCGGAATCGGAGGCACAGTTTGGAAATGGCAAGCAAAACAAATATGGCACCGGTCTGCGATAAACAGCAAGTGGTCATCTAAATGCATCAAGGAAAATAAGCTACTGCACTCAAACATGGCAACAAAATACATGGCAGGGATCCACTCAAGATGCTTGACAAAAGATGAACACTGAGCTACGGCTAATTCAATCAATAGCAGGTTCAAACAAGCATGGAAAAAGTGCAAATGATAACAGGTTTCAGACTTAGTGAAATTAACAGCATGTCAGGAATTTATCACCAGGAAGCAAACTTTAGAGCATGAAAACTACATGCTACAGGAACATATCATGGCAAAGTAAGGCATTGCATGAAGCTACTCTAAGCATATAACAAAAGTCCCTTAGTGACCTTGAGCCAAAAGGGATCATAAAATACAATTGCAAGCATGTGAACATGGCAAAAACATAAACAGATTCAGACTTAGTGAAAAACTGGAGCATGCAAAATAGTTAACAAGTAGGCATTTTTACGAGCTCGATGCACTCACTACGAGGCATTGCATGACAAACTAAGCATACACCCATCAAGAAGACATGGCATAGAAGCTAGACATGGCAAGAACAACAACAAAGCATGCAGGATGAACAACAACAAGCTTGGCAAAATTGTTAAACATGTTAACAATCTGCCAGGAACATTTTATAGCAAAAGTAGAGCTCGATTTACTCAAGCTAGGGTGTTCCATAATTGAAAACAAAGACATGGATGGATAGAGCACCATAATATTAACAAAACATCCTTACTCGTCATCCTCAAAAGAGGCACGGATCACTAGGAAACAACATGAACATATGGCATAAAAAACAATAACAGGACAAGGACTTAGTGAAATTCCAAGTCCCTGAAATCAGCATCAACGAGTAAGCTACTTTGCATGCTTGTGCTAGTCACCACAAAGATCACAAAAATACATGGCATACACCCATGTAAATATGGCATGGCATATAACAAAACACATGTAGAGCTCAGGATCAAAGCATGCACACATTAATCATGGCAAAAATGACAAAAGGCCATTTGCTGAAACAGATCTGACATATTCATCACATAGCCCTCTTCCAACAGCATTTCGGGCCTCGAGATGAGCTCAAATGAAAATGATGCAATGAGATGAAATGATGTACTCGTCGAGACGAACATTTTGATATGCTATATGCACGAATCGGAGCTACGGATGTGGAGTTATGATGCAATGAACATGGGCATATGAATCTAGAAACTTCGGGGACTTAGTGAAATTTTACCTCCGTGAAAAGTCAACGCAGGACGGAGCGGTTCCGGGACGGGGTGGATCTGGGACGAGGGCGCGCGTTTGGTTGGTGGACTTGGTGGATCTGATCCATCCTCTCCGGATCTGACGGGAGAAGAACTCCGGCGAGGCGTGATCTCCGGCGAGGTCGATGGCGAGGCGCTCCGGTGACGGGGCGGCGCGGTCCCACGGCCGGAGAAGGAGAGAGGCAGCCGGCGGAGATGTCAAGGTGGCGCGGTGGCGCGACACTCGGGGCAAGAGGCAGGCGACGAGGCCCGTCGGCGAGGGGCGGCGCGGCTGCACGGCTCGCCGGCGAAGGGCGGTGGTGGTGGGGCGGCGGCGACCCGCAGCGACGGAGGC
>NC_057803.1:364591207-364599376 GCF_018294505.1 Triticum aestivum
CGCGCGGGCCGGCGGCGGGGCTAAGGAGAGAGAGAGGGCGGCGGGAGGCGAGGTGGCGGTGCCTGAGTGGAGGGGAGCGGCGGCGGGGCGACATGGCATGACGTGATTCGTCGGAGCGAGGTGGCCGGCGGGGGTGGACATGTCCGATGCGGCGCGGACATGTCCGGTGGCGCGAGGAGGGAGATGGCTAGGGTTTGGACTGCGCGAAAATTCGGGGAGAGCCACATATATATAGGTAGAGCGAGCTAGGAGAGTCCAAATGAGGTGCGGTTCTTGGCCACGCGATCGTGATTGAACAACCAAGATGATGGAGGGGGTTTAGGTGGGGTTTGGGCCACTTTGGAGGGGTGTTGGGCTGCAACACACACGAGGCCTTTTCGGTCCCTCGGTTAACCGTTGGAGTATCAAATGAAGTCCAAATGGCACGAAACTTGACAGGCGGTCTACCGGTAGTAAACCAAGGCCGCATGGCAAGTCTCGGTCCAATCTGAAAACGTTAAATACCTGCACATGAAAAGGGGTGGAAAGGGACACCGGGTGACATAGGAGCGCCGGATTGCAAAACGGACAACGGGGAAAATGCTCGGATGCATGAGACGAACATGTATGCAAATGAAATGCACATGATGACATGATATGCAATGCATGACACGCAAGAACATGACAAGGCAACAATAGCGAATGACTGGAGGACACCTGGCATATCGGTCTCGGGGCGTTACAATTCGTTCTCAAGGGACCACAGAATCTCGCAACTATACTGCACACTGCATTGCTCTTGTGAGTACCTCTTGCCCTGTATGACCATACTTACTTTCATAGTTGTTTGATTATGTAGCATCACTGCACATGTTAGCCTCGTAATCGTCCATTTGGTGGACATTATAAGATCCGTATGGACTCTTACATAAATTTAGAATCAACCCAATGCTTTTGAAGAGGTTTAGCTCTGTAGTCCCCTTGTAAGGACTGAACGTGGTCTATCACTGTACTTACATTAACAGCTACTCCCTCCGTCCCATAATATAAGAACATTTTGTACAGTACACCAGTGTTCAAAACACTCTTGTATTATGGGAAGAGGGATTGGTTCATTTTGTAGCATTCTGCATCTTATCTCCCTCGCCCACCATTTACTAACAAAGATCAGATCTATATTTAATCTTACCAACAAGTAGAGTACACAGACAATGCCAGTGCAGAAGTGTAGCCCATTGCTCTTGTCAGTACATTTTGTCCTGTAACGCTTGTACTTCCAGGGATTGTTAGTTGATTATGTAGCATCAATCTGCATCTTATCTTCATTATCCTCTATCCCTTCCAGTATTATCATATCTATAATTACTCTCTACAAAATGTAGAGTACAGGCAATGCTTATGAAGAAGATTCTGTGCTGAAATTCTTGAGTTATCCTTCCCTTGCCATGGAGAAGGGCATTATAAAGCCGGTGTTAACTGTTAATGTAAGTCAGTCCTTCTAAAGCCTTTATCCTCAACTGTTGTTTAATTTGCTCATACTCCCTATCGTTTACTGCTGTTTAGTTTGCTGTTTCTACCAAAATGCATGTTCGTAAGAACTGTAAGTTCTAAGTTTTACTTGTAAAACCAAATTCCTTATTCATACCATGCACATTACTTAATACTCCCTATATGTATGCTTGTTTTTGTGGATCTATAATCCAGTGTGTGGTGAAGCAGCCCACGTTTGCACCTTGTCATCTCCTGTTTTATCTTACTGATGTGGCTGATGATATGAACAACATGCCATGCACATTATCCAAAATAGATACAATGATTTTCTTTGCCCTTCATCTATGCTTGTTATGTTGACATGGTAATCCAGTAGTGTGGTGAAGCTCCCCGCATTATGAACAATGCCAAATTATGCTATTGATATTTTGAACATACTCTTTATTTTCTAATTTGAAATTGGATAGAATTGACAGAACAGTTATCATCTTTGTTTATACACGTGCAAAACCTGTCATCTCTCTACTTTGTTTCAGGGTGATATGCCTGATGGCATGCACAAGTCTGCTGAAGGCTGTGAGACAAACCCAACATATATTGCAGCAAAGAAGGCAAAACATCTTGAAGATAGCGAGACAACCCCAAAGTCTTGTCTTGATGCAGTGTTCAAGTTACTTGAGACTAACAGTCAGACAAGCTCACAGAATTCGTTGTCTGAATCAGTTCGACTTCTTCAGTCCCAAGTTCTAGCAGAAAGGCATTCTGCAACTCAACTTCGACTTGAAGTCCTATCTCTAAGCAAGATTGTGGAGAACACCAATGAGAACCTCATCGCTAAATAGCTACACCTGGAAGCTATGACCGACATGCTAGGCCGGTCTCACAGCCTTGCTCAGCAGCTTGCGCAGCAGTTCCCCCGCAAGGCTAACCTTTCTTGAACTGTCTTGGAAGTGGTCTCGGTTCAGTATTATTTTGTTATGTTGCAATGGTGCCCAGGTTTTGTAATCTGCTTCTTCATTGCGCTTTATGATCACTGGTGGCGAACTTTGATGCCCAATGGATGTAATATACCTTAAATCCTTTATTGTGTAGTGCAGGTTTATTCTTAGTTACTATGTCGTAATTTACTTATTGTATATAGTAGGTTTGTTCTTAATTCCTACTAGTTACGCAGCAGCCCGAAATGAACCCCGGCCCATGATTGTGCGAATCAAATCACGGGCTTTTAACAGGCCAAAATTGTCTGGGTCCTTGTTTGGCCCAATCAGATATCGGCTGCGAGCAGGCCGGATGCAAACCGGGCCGTAGTTAGGCCCAACTATATGACGGGCTTTTAACAGGCCGAATTTAATATAGGGCCGAAATGTTAAATGGGCCTTAACAGGCCAAAACTAATATCAGGCCGAATTACTAAGTGGGCCTTTAGCAAGTGGGCCCAAAAGCATAGTGTCCAGTTGACGGGCCAAATCTGATATGGGCCATAATTGAGCCCAAAGCCTCTTAAAGGGCCGGACCTGATCTGGGCCGTAATTTGTCCCAGAACGTGGTAGGCTTTTAACGGGCCGGATCTCATATGGGCCACTATTAGGCCCGGAGCGTGGCAGGCCATTAATGGACCGGATCAAATATGGGCCGGCATTTGGCCCAAAATATGGCAGCCAGTTAATGGGCCGGTCTACTAGGGTCCTCAAAATCTTGTGGGCCTACAGCTGGGCCGGCCCATTAATGTCGGCGAAATCTCGTGGACCTTTAGCTGGGCTGGCCCATTATGACCCGCAAGAATCTTGTGGGCCTTTACCTGGGTCGGCCCATTATGGCAGAAAAAAATCTCATGGGCCTTTACCTGGGCCAGCCCATTATGGCCCGCAAAATCTTGTGGGCCTTTAGCTGGGCCAGCCCATTATGGTCCGCAAAATTTCATGGGCCTTTAGCTGGGCCGGCCCATTATGGTCCACAAAATCTTGTAGGCCTCTAGTTGGGCCGGCCCATTTAAACTTGTTGGGTCGTGACACGTGTCGACGTATCATAGGTGCCTTCTGTCCAGTGGGTGGATGACATCTGTCCCGACGATGAGCCGACACGTGTTTCCTCTAGCCAATGATGATTTTACACGTGGAAAATCCCCATTGGTCGAGGCTGTTAATGGGTTATCGGATCCAAAACCCGACCTGATAGCTTAACAGTGTTCCGTTATGGTGGATGCCACGTGTCGGTCACCCTTGACGAAAGCACTTCTGTGACGCGCGATTTATCGTCATGGAAGTGGACACTTCCGTGATGATAATTTTGGTAATGTCATGGAACACTTCTACGACAGCACAGGTATGACTATCTTGATTCTGTCATAAATTTTTCATGGATGTACATGCATGACAAAAAAAGCGACCTACTATGACAAACACGTATCATCACGGAAGTGTATTTTTTTGTAGTGTGTAAGCCATCCCAAAGGTCTTACTTGGCTCAAACACTAATAAAAACACCAAAACACAATTACTACAGAGGTAATAATGTGTATTTATTGCAAAACCGAACCAAAGATCCAAAAACATAAAAATAAAATTGGGTTGCCTCCCAACAAATGCTATTGTTGAACGTCCCTAGCTAGGCATAAAACATAGATCTAGATGTTTTCATCCTTGGTATGTACTTCCTCAATTTCACGTTTGGGCCTCATAGGAGGTTTTTCAATCTTATCGATAATCACACTCCTTGGTAGGAAAATAAAGAAATTCATTCGTAACAAAAGGTTCTTTCATGATATTGTCAAAACTAGGGTGAACACTTATCATCTTAAGATCTTCATTTTCCCCACTAGACGACCCCCTCTATTTTTAGGAACATACATAAACTTAGCTGCCTTGGTGGAAGGGAAATTTGAGGTAGTTTTAACATAGGCAAAAGCGGAAACCAAGTTGGTAATAATATTTTCTAACTTATCAATTCTAGTAGAACCCTGATCTATCTTCTCATTAACTATGGGTTCTTTTTCCTTTTGATTCTTCAAAGTAACTCCTACCTTTGATCCATATTGAGTAATATGATTATGAATTTTTTTATCCAAGTTTTCAATAAGCTCTACAGTAGCAATTTTATTCTCAATAATATCAAGTCTTTGCATCACATGTTCCAAAGTCAAACTAGTTTCATTAACCATAAGAGGTGGTGAGCCTACCAAATCTATCATAGCATTATAAGCATCTAAGGTGTGGCTTCCAAAGAAATTTCCCCCAGTAATGATATCTAAAACATATCTATTCCAAGGAGTAACACCCACATAAAAATTACGAAGGAGAATGGTAGTAGATTGCTTACGAGTAAATCTATTTTGAGCATTTCAAATTCTATACCAAGCATCTTTTAAATTTTCTCCCTCCCTTTGCTTAAAGTTAAGAACCTCGCTCTCGGGAGTACTAGCATGGTAGAAGGGCTAGCCATGAAAACGAATCAAGCGATCTAGCACACGAGCAACCAAAAAGCAAACGAAAAGACGAACGGAAGAAGGGCGAATAAAAAGGCAAATATTTTTGTGTTTTTTCTGAAAACATTTTAGAAGTGGGGGAGAGGAAAACGACAGGCAAATGGCAAATAATGTAATGGAAGAGATGATATTTTATGATGGGTACTTGGTAGGCTTGATGTAGATCTCCCCGGCAATAGTGCCAGAAATTCTTCCTGCTACTTCTTGAGCTTGTGTTGGTTTTTCCCTTGAAGAGGAAAGGGGGATGCAGCAAAGTAGAGATAAGTATTTCCCTCAGTTTGAGAACCAAGGTATCAATCCAGTAGGAGACAACACACAAATCACCTAATACCTTCACAAACAACCAAACAACTTGCACCCAACGCGATAAAGGGGATGTCAATCCCTTCATGGTTACTTGCAAAAGTGAGATCTGATGGAGATAAATAAACGGTAAAGTAAATATTTTTGGTATTTTTGGTTTATAGATCGGAAAGTAAAAGATTGCCAAAATAGTAGATCAGAAACTAATATGGTAGATCGGAAACTTGTGTGATGGAAAATAGACCCGGGGGCCATAGGTTTCACAAGAGGCTTCTCTCATGATAGCAAATAATACGGTGGGTGAACAAATTACTGCCGAGCAATTGATAGAAAAGCACAAAGTTATGACGCTAAGGCAATGATCATGAATATAGGCATCACGTCCGTGTCAAGTAGACCGAAATGATTTTACATCTACAACTATTACTCCACACATCGACCAACTCCCTCCTGCATCTAGAGTATTAAGTTCATGAAGAACAGAGTAACACATTAAGTAAGATGACATGATGTAGAGGAATTAACTCAAGCAATATGATGTAAACACCATGTTTTTATCCTTGATGGCAACAATACAATTAGTGCCTTGCTACCCCTACTGTCAATTGGAAAGGACACCGCCAGATTGAACCCAAAGCTAAGCACTTCTCCCATTGCAAGAAAAACCAATCTAGTTGGCCAAACTAAACCGATAGTTCAAAGAGAATTACAAAGATATCAAACCATGCATATAAAAATTCGGAGAAGATTCAAATAATATTCATAGATAAGCTGATCATAAATCCACAATTCATCAGATCTCAGCAAACACATCGTAAAAGAATATTACATCAGATGGATCTCCGAGGACATCGAGGAGAACATGGTATTGAGAATCAAAGACAAAGACGAAGCCATCTATAGCGAACCGACCTCAGACGGTCAAGTCTCTATGCTTAAGTGTCATCCCTGGATCGGTATTGCTGACACACACAGTACTCGAGGATTTATAACAGAGTTCAATCACACACTTATTACATCGAATGTCTCAAAAGAGAACTTATTACAATAATATGGCTGAAGGCCATCTAAATAAGATAACAGTGGAAGCTTCGAAGGTAGAAGAGTCCATCCAACTCCACGGCAAAACTAAGGGCATGACAATGACCTAGCGCACCTTACTCTTTGTCTAAAAATTCTGCAACATAATACGTTGCAGCCTGTGTAGGTTAGCACATGGAATATGCTGGCAAGATAACACTATAGAGCAATGAACAAAGAACAACTATCACTACATTCATATATGGCTGGTGGAGGCTCTATGGTTATCATTTGCAAAAAGCTAATTTTTTCCTACAACAAAGGAATATATTTTATTTAACTACAAAGTTTGCTGAAAACATTGAGAAGGTAACCCCAACTCAATCCCAAATTAAAAGTTTAATAACCCGACAAATTAATTAAGAAGAGTGATGAGATCAACATAATAATTCAAGTACCAGATACTCAAAATGTCCATAACCGGGGACACGGCTAACCATAATTAGTTTGTACACTCTGCAGAGGTTTGTGCACTTTTCCCCACAAGACTCGATCTCCTCCATTGAATTTCTCGCACTACATGATGTTTGAGAAATGGATGACCCAGACACAGTCTTTCAGAAGCATTAACTCTTTACAACGGGTAGACCATACCACCTAAATCCCCTACATCTGCTAGTCTACCATTGAAAGAGGTCACACAACATACTCAACTATGTCAGAGCCCATAATGGCTTGTGGCTGCACACGGAAGTTTCCAGCATGAATAACATTATGATCCCTTTAAGCCTTGGTGGAAACCCATAGGATGATCACACGGATTCCCCGGGATCTCCTTGGACAACACTGGATTCCCCAGGTGCCCACAACCAATCCACCCAGATGTGTATTAAAGTAGCCACCTTCAGTTAAACCTTAGTTAACAATAACTCTCACAAATTTCATGAATTCTCTCAAAACCAAACCATGTCTATGAGCAAAGCATAGCAGTGTAAGCATAACATAGTAACACCCGGGGTTTGAATAAAAGGCAATAGGTTCCTACCTCATCAACTACTTCCCAAATACCCACATGTTATTAATACTACTCATGCAATGTTTGAGGGTTGAAACTAAATGCATAAAAACTGGGTAATGAAGGGATATGATTAAAGTGTTACTTGCCTTGCTGACGATCGGAAAACCCTAGTGATTCGTAGTAGCAAGCCTCGCACTCCAGAAACTCTATCGTGAACAAACAATAGCATACATAAGCACTCAAGCATAAGATGCAAAGGTAAAACCCAAAAGAAAATATATGAATAGAAAGTTCAAGAGAAGAGCTTCGATTTGCAAAAAGAAACAATTGAATCGGAGATACAAAACTTAAACTACGATCAAAAGAGGTTCAAATTCAAATCTGCTTTAGACCAAATTTTAAATTTCCAAAATCATGTTCAAGTTGATTAACTGGATAGAGGGGAACAAGACGAAGATTTTGGCATTGGTTTCACTGGATTTGGACAAACGAGCAAAAAGTAGAGAAGGTTCAAAGATTAGGGACTAATCTGCGATAAAAGTAATTACGGATAGGTCCCTGGATGAAAAATAAACAGAAAAAGAAAAAAATCTATGGAATGAACGTTCGCTATCAGAACTAAACGAACGAAACCATTCGTTATAAGAAACTAACGGGTGAACGTTCGGTAATTAGCGAACCCTAAAATAAAAACCGATCTATAAAAATAAACCAAACTTATTAAAAAACCGGGTGATTTTTACGGTTTTTTACTGGTTCGGCAAAATAAACCGGTGGCGGTGGTGGCTTCCGGCGGTGGTGGCTGGCGGCATCGGCGGCGGTGCGTGGCGGGGTGGCGCCGTGGTAGAGTGGCGTGGCTTGCGGCGAGCGGCGAGCG
>NC_057803.1:364599655-364682028 GCF_018294505.1 Triticum aestivum
TCCTCTCCTAATATTTAGGACAACATGAACATTTTTCTGGGCTAAAATGCAATTTTGAAAAATGCAATTTTTCCCTAATTTAATTAAATAAAATTCAAATAAAAATCCAATAAAAAATATATATATATATATATATAATTAAATTTCCATTATTTCCTCTGTTTTGAAGAAGTCATATTATCTTCTCTCAATATTTATATTAGGAAATAATTTTGGAAAAATAATTTCAAATAAAATTTCACTTTGATCCAAATTTAACAATTTTAAAAAATTCAAAAATGGAATTTTTATAAAAAAAAACTCCAACTCTCTCAAATGGTCCTTGAGTTGCTTAAGTCTTTTAGGATCAAAATGTTCAAATAAAATCAAACAAAAATGCAAAGAGCATGGATGCATATGATGACCTAATGATTAACATCCAAATTGAAAATTGGGATGTTACAAACCTACCCCCCTAAGATGAATCTCGCCCTCGAGATTCGGGTTGGCTAGAAAATAGGTGTGTGTGGTCTTTCCATAGGTCTTATTTTCGCTCCCAGGTGGCTTCTTCCTCGGTATGGTGGCTCCACTGAACTTAGCAAAACCTGATAACCTTGTTGCGTGTAACTCGGCTGGTAAACTCGAGTATGTTGACGGGTTTCTCCTTGTAAGTTAGGTGACTCTCCAACTGAATTGCTTCCAGGGGCACCGTATCTCTCAGAGGAATATCGACCATCTCGGCATGGCACTTCTTCAACTAGGAAACATGAAACACACCATGAACTCCTGACAAACCTTCAGGTAATTCCAACTTGTAGGCCACTTCTCCCATACGTTCCAAAACTCTGTATGGTCCTACAAATCTTGGGGCTAACTTTCCCTTGACTCCAAATCATTTAACTCCTTGAAGTGGTGACACACGAAGATATGCTCTATCTCCGATTTCATAGGCTACCTCCTTGCATTTAGTATCGGCATAACTTTTCTGCCTGGACTGGGCTACCTTCAGTCTATCTCGAATCAACTTAACCTTCTCTTCAGACTCCTTGATTAAATCTGGTCCGAACAACTGACGGTCTCCAACTTCATCCCACATCAACGGTGTCCTATACCTCCTTCCATACAAAGCTTCAAAAGGGTCCATCTTCAAACTAGCCTGGTAATTGTTGTTGTAAGAGAACTCCGCGTAAGGCAAATTATCATCCCAACTAGACCCATCGTCTAGCGCACAAGCTCTCAACATGTCCTCCGGAGTCTGATTGAATCTCTCGGTCTCTCCATCTGTCTGTAGATGAAAGGTTGTACTGAACTCTGGCCTCATACCCAAAGTCTGGTGCAAGTGATTCCAAAACTTTGAGGTAAATTGTGTTCCTCTATCTGATACGATGGTCCTCAGAAATTCATGCAGACATACGATCCTGGTCATATATATCTTGGACAACTTCGCGCTTGTATAGGTGGTTTTCACGGGGATAAAGTGAGCCACTTTGGTTAAGCAATCAACTACTGCCCAGATGGAGTCATAACCTGGTCAGGTCCTGGGTACTCCGGTGACAAAATCCATGCCAAGTTTATCCCACTTCCATTTGGGTATCGGCATAGGCTGTAGTAACCCTGTTGGCTTCTGGTATTCTGCCTTAACTCTCTGACATACATCACATACTGCTACATACTCGGCAATATCCTTCTTCATAACTGTCCACTAGAAACGCTCCTTCAAATCCAAATACATCTTAGTGTTTCCAGGGTGAATCAAGTATGGTGAGTCGTGAGCTTCCTGAAGTATTAACTTCCTGATCCCCGCATCATTGGGCACATAAATACGATCCTCAAACCATAAAGTTTCGTGTTCATCCTCATGAAAACCTTTGGCTTTTCCTTTACTCATGTTCTCCTTTATCTCATCAATCTCCTTATCAGTCTTCTGGGCTTCTCAAATCTTTCCCAATAATGTGGACCGAACTTCCAAAGCTACAACAAAACCTCTCGAAACTATCTTCATCTGTAGTTCTCTGGGATCTCACTTAACTCCTGTGGTAAACCTCCGGTTACTAGAGTATTTACATAACTCTTGCGGCTCAAAGCGTCTGCTACAACATTGGCCTTTCCTGGATGATAATGCAACTTCATATCATAATCCTTTATGAGCTCCAACCATCTCCTTTGCCTGAGATTCAACTCCTTCTATGTGAAAATGTACTTCAAACTCTTATGATCCGTGTATACATCACAACGGTTTCCAATAAGAAAATGTCTCTAGGTCCTGAGTGCATGTACTACGGCTGCTAACTCCAAATCATGCGTAGCATAATTCAACTCATGAGGTCAAAGCTGACGTGAGGCATATGAAACAACTATTTTGTGTTGCATAAGTACACCTCCAAGTCCTTGGCGAGAAATGTCGCAATAAACTTGAAATCCTTGCGTATATCCGGAAGAATTAGCACTGGGGCTGTAACTGAATGTTTCTTCAACTCCTGAAAACTGGCCTCACATTCCTTTGTCCATTTGAACTTGGTGTCCTTTTTCAACAACTCTGTCATGGGCTTTGCAATCTTGGAAAAATTCTCAATGAACCTCCTATAATATCCTGCGAGTCCAAGAAAACTGCAGATCTCTCCAACTGAGGTGGGTGCCAACCACTTAGTGACAGACTGAACCTTGGTAGGGTCTACTGCTATACCTTCTCCTGATATAACATGTCCAAGAAATCCAACTTCCTTCAACCAAAACTCACATTTGCTGAACTTGGTGTATAGTTGATGTTCCCTGAGCTTCTCAAGAACTAAGCGCAAATGTTCCTTGTGTTCTTCTTCATTCTTCGAGTACACCAATATGTCATCAATGAACACCACCACAAACTTATCCAAAAACTCCATGAACACCTTATTCATCATACTCATGAAATAGGCAGGGGCGTTAGTCAACCCAAAAGACATGACCGTGTACTCATATAGCCCATACCTTCTGGTAAAAGCTGTCTTGGGTATATCCTGTTCTTGGATCTTCGGTTTGTGGTATCCTGATCAAAGATCAATCTTGGAGAATACTTTGGCTCCCTGTAGCTGGTCAAACAAATTGTTGATCATCGGTAGTGGGTACTTGTTCTTGATCATCACCTCATTCAGTGCATGATAATCAACAACCATTCTCAAAGATCCATCCTTCTTCTCAACTAAGAGCACTGGGGTTCCCCACGGTGATGAACTTGGTCGAATATAACCTTTCTCCAATAACTCCTTAAGCTGCTTCTTAATTTCCTCCAGATCATTTGCAGGCATATGATACGGTCTCTTCGATATTGGTCCGGTGCCTGGTAACAGCTCTATCAAAAATTATATTTCTCGATCTGGTGGCATGCCTGATAGTTCCTCTAGGAATACATTGGGATAATCCTTCACACTGGCACTTCCTCCTGAACAACTCCCGAAAGTTAATTTACATGAGTCCTCCTTGGCGCATGCCTAGATACATACTTGATCCTCTTTCCCTCACGGGTGGTGAGTAGTATCGACTTACTAGCACAGTCAATGTTTCCTCCATACTTCGATAACCAATCCATACCAAGTATTATATCCAATCCTTGTGACTCCAAAATTATTAGGTCTGAGGGAAAAACATGGCTACCAATGGTTAATGGTAACTGACCACACCATCGGCTAACCATATACTCCGCTCCTAGTGAGCTTACTAACATGGGTGTCCTAAGGGCTAAGGTTGCAATTTAAACTTGTCCACAAATCCCCTTGATATATATGAATGCGATGCACCAGTGTCAAAAAGAACGAGAGAAGTAAATGACTTAATCAAAAACTTACCGATAACTGCATCGGGCTGCTCTTTAACTTCCTTCACATTGATGTGGTTCACCTGACCTCTGGTGAAAGGATTGGGCTTCTTTCTAGAACTTCCATTTCTGTTACCATTCTTCAACTCAGAACAATCATTAGCATAGTGTCCAGTCTTCCCGCACTTGTAATAGGTGACATGACTTAGGTCCTTCTTAGCGGGTGTTGCTGGGTTGGAACGGTTTTGATTGTTGTTTCCTCCATTCCCATTTCCATTCTTAGGGCCACTGTGGTTATGTGAACTTCCTCCATTGTGAGTGTGGCATCCATGGTTATGATGGGTATGTCATCTCGAGTTTGGGGTAAAACGAGGCTTCTGCTGAGCTCCAGAGTTATACTTCCCCTGTCCATACTTCCTTTTGCGGCTCTATATCTGCTGCTGCTTGCCTTCAATCATAAGAGCCTTGTCTATCAGCTCCTGATAGTTGGCGAATTTTGCCACCATCAACTGCATACTCAACTCATTGTTCATCCCTTCCATAAACTTCTCCTGCTTTGTGGCATCTGTGGCCACATCATTTGGGTCATAGCGAGCTAACTTGCTGAACTCATCCACGTACTGCCCCACAGTACGATTTCCCTGGTGTAAGTTGCGAAACTCACGCTTCTTCATACTCATAGCCCCAGCTGAGACATGTGTAGTGCAGAATGCTTGCTGAAATTGATCCCAAGTGACATTGGCCATGGGAAAAGTGGCAGTGTAGTTCTCCCACCATGAGGCTACGGGTCCATCCAGTTGGTGTGGGGCAAAGTGCACCTTCTCAGCATTCTATGCAACCTGCAGTGGTCAGCTCCCTACCAATCCTGCTGAGCCGGTCATCAGCTACAATCGACTCGGTGCTACTAGAGAACACCGGCGGATTCAACCTTAGAAAACGGGCTAAGGCGTCAACTAGTGGTGGTGGCGGGTTGTTGTTGTTGTTGTTGTTGCCTTGGTTTTTTGTACTAGCAACTGCATCAAGGCATTCTGTTGTTGGATCAACTCAGTGAGCCCCGGTGGGAAGACAAATCCGAGGTCACGTCTCGGAGGCATCTGATAGGTTTTAGAGGGGTGAGAATAGAATAGAATGAGGTCTAAAGAGAAATTCACTACCCATATGCACATGAGACAAACACATTCATTTCACACCACTCAATTCAAACAAGGTCATACAATCGATCTAAGCTACCATTACAAAAGCTCGGACTATTACTATATACATGGGAGAATACTACTGATAATATGGTGGTCGACTAGAAATTTTGATCTATGGAAGACTCCATGATATCTGCTCCAGCTTCGTCTTCATAATTATGATCATTGTCGGGGTCAGAGTCAGAGTCGGTGTCGTCGATTATGATGTAGTCTTTAGGATGGTTGTCCTCCTCAGGTTCGGGATCTCCCATGAATATCCCTAGCTTCTTCTTCAGGTCTTCATTCTTCTCTAGTAGTACTGCAATTTCTTCTTCATATCCATCGCGTGTAGACTTGAGTTCCTCTTCCAGCTCCATGTTCCGGGTCCTCACCTTCTTCATGTCTATCATGTTGGCGCACATCTGGTTTTCCTGATGACGAATGTGCTGATTTAACTCCTGGATGTAGGCTGCAATGGATCTATCCTTCCTGGTGCAAATCATCTCCCATTGCTCATCTCGGCGTCCACATATCTGGTAGATGGTGTCCTTAAGCTCCTTATTATATACCTCGCCAATGCATCCGATGGCGATATGGGTGGCCATGCTCTTTCCTACACTCCAGGTTGGTGCAACAAAGGAAAACTCTATGTGCTCAGTAACTGGTGCGAACGTCCTTCCTGGAACATGAACTCGAATCATCCAGTGCTCCTCTTCTGGAAAAGTGGCGGTGTAGGTCCCAGTGAAACTTGGTATTTCGATGCTCAGGTACCTAGTGAATTCCTTCCAGTGTCGTCCAAAAGGGGTGTCGTCATCCGGTTGAGCGAACTTGTTCCTTGGGTCTGCCATCTACAGAGTAGAAAATGGAGAAGAGTCGGAAATGAGTAGAGAAGAGTATCATGTGGTTTGTCCTAGTGGTCGTGTCCTATAGTCAGCGTGTGCTCTGATACCATCTTCTAGCGACCTGACCTCACACGGTCAAGTCTCTGTGCTTAAGTGTCATCCCTGGATCGGTATTGCTGACACACACAATACTTCAGGATTTATAACAGAGTTCAATCACACACTTATTACATCGAATGTCTCAAAAGAGAACTTATTACAATAATATGGCTGAAGGCCATCTAAATAAGATAATAGCGGAAGCTTCGAAGGTAGAAGAGTCCATCCAACTCCACGGCAAAACTGAGGGCATGACAACAACCTAGCACACCTTACTCTTCGTCTAAAAATCCTACAACATAATATGTTGCAGCCTGTATAGGTCAGCACATGGAATATGCTGGCAAGATAACACTATAGAGCAATGGACAAATAACAGCTATCACTACATGCATATATGGCTTGTGGAGGCTCTATGGTTATCGTTTGCATAAAGCTAATTTTTCCTACAACAAAGGAATATATTTTATTTAACTACAAAGTTTGTTGAAAACATTGAGAAGGCAACCAAAACTCAATCCCAAATTAAAAGTTTAATAACCCGACAAATTAATTAAGTAGAGTGATGAGGTAAACATAATAATTCAAGTACCAGATACTCAAGATGTCCACATCTGGGGACACGGCTAACCATGATTAGTTTGTACACTTTGCAGAGGTTTGCGCACTTTTCCCCACATGACTCGATCTCCTCTGTTGAATTTCTCGCACTACATGATGTTTGAGAAATGGATGACCGAGACACAGTCTTTTAGAAGCATTAACTCTTTACGACGGGTAGACCGCACCACCTACATCCCCTACATTTGCTAGTCTACCACTAAAAGAGGTCACACAACATACTCAACTATGCTAGAGCCCATAATGGCTTGTGTCTGCACACGGAAGTTTCCAGCATGAATAACATTATGATCCCTTTGAGCCTTGGTGGAAACCCATAGGATGATCACACAGATTCCCCGGGATCTCCTTGGACAACACCGGATTCCCCAGGTGCCCACAACCAATCCACCCAGATGTGTATTTAAGTATCCACCTTAAGTTAAACCATAGTTAACAATAAATCTCACAACTTTCATGAATTCTCTCAAAACCAAACCACGTCTACGAGCATAGCATGCCAGTGTAAGCATAACGTAGTAACACCCAGGGTTTGAATAAAAGGCAATAGGTTCCTACCTCATCAACTACTTCCCAAATACCCACATGTTATCAATCCTGCTTATGCAATGTTTGAGGGTTGAAACTAAATGCATAAAAACTAGGTAATAAAGGGATATGATCAAAGTGTTACTTGACTTGCTGACAATCGGAAAACCCTAGTGATTCGTAGTAGCAAGCCTTGCACTCCGAAAACTATATCATGAACAAACAATAGCATACAGAAGCACTCAAGCATAAGATGCAAAGGTAAAACCCAAAAGAAAAGATCTGAACAGAAAGTTCAAGAGAAGAGCTTCGATTTGCAAAAAGAAACAATAATCGGAGATATGAAACTCAAACAACGATCAAAAGAGGTTCAAATTCAAATCTGCTTGAAACCAAATTTTAAATTTCCAAAATCATGTTCAAGTTGATTAACTGGATAGAGGGGAACAAGACAAAGATTTTGGCGTTGGTTTCACTAGATTTGGACAAGCGAGCAAAAAGTAGCGAAGGTTTGAAGATCATGGACTAATGTGTGATAAAAGTAATTACGGATAGGTCCCTGGATGAAAAATAAACTGAAAAAGGAAAAAATCGATGGAACGAACGTTCGCTATCAGAACTAAACGAACGAAATCGTTCTTATAAGAAACTAACGGGTGAACGTTCACTAATTAGCGAACCCTAAAATAAAAACCGATCTATAAAAATAAACCAAACTTATTAAAAACCGGGTGGTTTTTACGGTTTTTACCGGTTCGGCAAAAGAAACCGGTGGCGAGTGGTGGCAGTGGCGTCGGCGGCGTCGGCGGCGGCGGTGGCTGGTGGCGTCGGCGGTGGCTGGCGGCGTCGACAGCGATGAGTGGCGGGGCGGCGGTGCGGTGGCGGGCTGCGAGTGGTGCGGGCGGCGGGAGGCGGGGTGCGGCGGGCTAGGGCGAGAAAGGGAGGGGCTGCGGCTTTTAAAGAAGGGGGTGCCGGCTTGGAGGAGGGGGCACGGCGGTGGAGGCGGAGTCCGGCGGCTGCACGGCGGCACGGCGCGAGGGAGGCAGTGGCGGTCTACTGGGCCAAGGCCCAGCTCGGCTGGGCCGGCCTAGGAGCTTTTTTTTAAATAATTTTCGCCAAACGGAGAATTCTAAAAATAAAATAAATAAAAATTCTAAAATTTCCAGAAATAATTTTCGCGGTCCTCTCCTAATATTTAGGACAACATGAACATTTTTCTGGGCTAAAATGCAATTTTTCCCTAATTTAATTAAATAAAAACTCAAATAAGAATCCAATAAAATATATTTATTTTTATTTAAAATTAAATTTCCATTATTTCCTCTGTTTTGAAGAAGTCATATTATTTTCTCTCGATATTTATATTAGGAAATAATTTTGGAAAAATAATTTCAAATAAAAATTCACTTTGATCCAAATTTACCAATTTTGAAAAAATCAAAAATGGATTTTTTATAAAAACCTCCAACTCTCTCAAATGGTCCTTGAGTTGCTTAAGGTCTTTTAGGATCAAAATGTTCAAATAAAATCAAACTAAAATGCAAAGAGCATGGATGCATATGATGACCTAATGATTAACATCCAAATTGACAATTGGGATGTTACACCATCTAGTTACTAGCTATGGACCCATAAGTCTGAGGTAAACTACTCACGCTTCATCAGAAGGGCAATAGAGTTGATGTAGAAGCCCTCCGTGATTGAATCCCCCTCCGGTAGGGTGCCGAAAAAGGTCCTAGATGGGATCTCATGGGTATAGAAGGTTGCGGCGGTGGAAAAGTGTTTTTGTGGATGCTTCTGGAGGTTTGGGAATATATGTGAATATATAGAACGAAGAATTAGGTCAGGAGGTGTTGGAGTAGGCCACAGGGCATGGGGTGCCCCCCTCCCTTGGGTGCGCCCCTGTGGCTTGTCGTCTACTCCAAACTCTTCTGACTTGGAGTCCAAGTCCATCAGGTGTCTTTTCGTCCAAGAAAAATCACCGCGAAGGCTTCATTCTGTTTGGACTCCGTTTGGTATTCCTTTTCTGCGAAACTCAAAAAACAAGGAAAAAACAGAAACTGGCACTGGCTCTAGGTTAATAGGTTAGTCCCAAAAATAATATAAAATAGCATATTGATGCATATAAAACATCCAAAACAGATAATATAATAGCATGGAACAATCAAAAATTATAGATACGTTGGAGACGTATCAGGGACGTAGCCTGACAAGATCAGGAGTGCACGGACGAAGGCGAGGGACAGAGTGAGCGGCTAGGCGATGCCCTGGTAACCGCCACCAGGGCTAGCAGGACACGGCAGCATGGACACCGACAGGGAAGACAAAGCCGGAGTCCACGGGGAAGCCTGCCGGGGTCCAGCTGGAAGACTACTGGAGGAGGCAGAGGCATCCACACCCAACACCCCGGCAAATCGCCTTGCCGGGGAGAAGGCCTGGGTACAAATGGTGGTGCCGCCGGCCCCTACTGATGGTGACGGTGCGTCCGGCACTCAACCAGAGTCAGAGTCGTCTTCCTCCCACTCAACGTCGTCGTCTCGCCGATATTGTCCTCCTCGTCGATGTCGCTCAAGGAGGAGCTTTCGTCGTCGGTCGAGCTCTCCGTTGATTTTCATCGCATTCCGAGAACTTTTATTTCTGCACAAAAACAATACCACGGTAGTTCTGCTGAAAACAGCGCCAGTCCGGGTTAGTTCTAATCAAATCATATAAAAATATTGTAAGCATGGCATGAATACTTCATAAATTATAGATACGTTGGAGACGTATCAGCATCTCCAAGCTTAATTCCTGCTCGTCCTCGAGTAGGTAAATGATAAAAGAAATAATTTATGAAGTGTGAATGCTAGCAAGTGCACAAGTTTGATCAATGATAGTTCCACTCACTTTTTCTAGCATCATTATATATCATATCAGTAGCTCATCTTCATAAAACTTTTCATGAGCAAGTAACAAGCTATTCACATGTTAAAGTATAGATCATAAACTTTCTTGAAACTAACAAACTATATTCTCAGTCATCAAACAATTGCAATTCATCTTATTTTTAGGAAGGGTCTATGTCAGAGCTTTGATTTAGCAAACTCCACATACTCAACTATCATTTAATCTTTCACAATTTCTAACACTCACGTGATATTTATGGGTTCAAAGTTTTAATCGGACACAGAGAAAGATAGGGGCTTATAGATTCGCCTCCCAACTTTTACCTCAAGGGTAATGTCAACAATAATAGTTCATGATAACTTACATCCAAATGGATATATATATATATATATATATATATATATATATATATATATCAGGATCTTTCCAACACAATGTGCTTGCTAAAGGATAAAATGTAAAAAGGAAAGGTGAAGATCACCATGACTCTTGCATAAGGTAGAAGATAAAAGTAAAAGATAGGCCCTTCGCAGAGGGAAGCAGAGGTTGTCATGCGCTTTTATGGTTGGATGCACAAAATCTTAATGCAAAAGAACGTCACTTTATATTGCCACTTGTGATATGGACCTTTATTATGCAGTCCGTAATTTTTATTTCTTCCACATCACAAGATCGTATAAAGCTTATTTTCTCCACATTAAATAGATCATACATATTTACAGGGCAATTTTTATTGCATGCACCGATGACAACTTACTTGAAGGATCTTACTCAATCCATAGGTAGGTATGGTGGACTCTCATGGCAAAAGTGGTTTTAGGAATGTTTGGAATCACAAGTAGTATCTCTACTTGGTGCAAATAATTTGGCTAGCAGAAAAGCAAGCTCAACATGTTGGATGATCCAAGACAATATACTTTATTTCGGATATAAGAAAACATAACCCATTACGTTGTCTTCCTTGTCCGACATCAAACTTTTAGCATGTCATATTTTAATGAGTGATCACAATTACAAAAGATGTCCAATATAGTATATTTATATGTGAAATCTCTCTTCCTTCAATATTCTTTCATGAATTGTTCAAGTGACCAATTCTACGTTTGCTAATTTTCAATAAGTTTACTACCTATACTTATTTTGTGTGAAGTCACTACTCCCCAAGGTATAAGCATATGAAACATATATAAATTCAGATTTATGATACTCAATTCATTCAACCTTTTACTCATAGGATATATGTGAAGCACATGAGTAAATGACAAACTACTCCAAAAAGATATAAGTGAAGGACACTGAGTAGTCAAATAATTAACTAGCCATGGGAGGGTTCCTTTTTTTCATTCAAGATTTCAGATCCAATGATTTTATTCCAACAACAAGTAAAATTGAAAATATGCTCCAAGCAAAACACATATCATGTGACGAATAAAAATATAGCTCCGAGTAAGGTATACCGATAATTTTGAAGACAAAAGAGGGGATGCCTTCCGGGGCATACCCAAGCTTAGGCACTTGAGTCTTACTTTAATATTACCTTGGGGTTCCTTGGGCATCCCCAAGATTAGGGTCTTTCCACTCCTCATTCTCCTCATGTCGATATCTCACCCAAAGCTTGAAAACTTCAATCACACAAAACTTAGCAGAATTTCGTGAGATAGGTTAGTATGATAAAGAGTAAACCATTCACTTTGGTACTGTCAAATACAAGGATCATAATTTTTCTCACACAATGCCTACTGTACCATATCATTTCTACAATTTATATTGAGAAATATAAGCCATAGAAACTAGAAAACAAGCAAACTATGCAATGAAAACAGAATCTGTCAGAAACAGAACAATCTGTAATGATCTGAATACCAACCATACTTCCGCTACTCCGAAAATTATGAAATAAATTGGTGGACGTGAGGAATTTGTCTATTAATGTTCTGAAAAAAGAATCAACTCAATTTCACTCTTTTGTAAAAAATGGCAGCTAATCTCGTGAGCGCAAAGTTTCTGTTTTTTACAGCAAGATCACAATAACTTTCACCCAAGTCTTCCCAAAGGTCTTACTTGGCAATTTATTGAAACAAAAGATATAATACATGATTACTAAAGTATCTTAATCATGATAACACACAAAAACAGTAAAGGGTAAATATTGGGTTGTCTCCCAACAAGCGCTTTTCTTTAATGCCTTTAATCTAGGCATGATGATTTCAATGATGCTCACATAAAAGATAAGAATTGAAACATAAAGAGACCATCATGAAGAATATGACTAGCACATTTAAACCTATCCCACTTCCTATTCCTAGGGATTTTTTTGAGCATACAATTTATGGAAACAAGAATCAACTAGCATAGGAAGGCAAAACAAGTATAACTTCAAAACTTTAAGAACATAGAGAGGAAAACTTGGTATTATTGCACTCCTACAAGCACGTATTCCTCCCTCATAATAATTTTCAGTAGCATCATGAATGAGTTCAACAATATTACCATCACATAAAGCATTCTTTTCTTGATCTACGAGCATAGAAATTTTACTACTCTCCACATAAGCAAAATTCTCCTCATTCAGAATAGCGGGATCACTAGTTCCTAAAGTTGACACTCTTCCAAACCCGCTTTAGATAATAGTATTATTCACAATCCAAAAGATATAAGTGAAGTTCATGGAGCATTCTACAATTAATATAGACTAACCAATATCCAAGCTCAAAAGGTATAAGTGAAGCACACGAAGCATTCTATAAAGCCATACTCAAAAGATTTAAGTGAAGCTCAAAGAGCAATTCTATAAGATCATGCTTAGAAGATATAAGTGAAGTGCATGAAGTATTCTATAAATTGATGAAGGTACATCTCATACTATCATGGTTCTTAAAGAAAAATAAAAACACAAAGGACACAAATCATGTGAACAAAACAAAAACCGAGGTATACCGATAATTGTTGAAGAAGAAAGATGGGATGCCAACCGGGGCATCCCCAAGCTTAGATGCTTGAGTATATTTAGAATATTTACTTGGGGTTCCTTGGGCATCCCAAAGCTTGAGCTCTTGACTCTCTTTATTCTTCTCACATCGGTAACTCCTCGTTCTTCGAACACTTCATCCACACAAAACTTTAACAAAAACTTTGTAAGATCCGTTAGTATAATAAAGCAAATCACTACCTTTAGGTACTGTTTCAAACTCATTCCAATTTCATATTAGAACTATATCTACTGTATTCCAACTTATCTGTGGTTCACACCCTCCGATACTAGCCATAGATGCATCAAAATAAGCAAACAACACACGAAAAACAGAATATGTCTAAAACAGGACAGTCTGTAGTAATCTGGAGATTTTGTAAACTTATGTAACTCCAAAAATTATGAAATAAATTTGAAAATTTGAAAACTTTATACATAAGTAATGTGCAAAAAGTTTCAGACCCATTTGACTTTCCAGTAAAAAATGTAAAATCACGTGCTACAGCCAAAGTTTCTGTTTTTGTTCTGCACATAGTAAACAAGCAATCTAATCATCCTAAAACCAAAGTTTGGAACATTATTTTTATAATACAATGGATATATATAAGGGGATAATTATTTACAGAGAAACTTCCATGAAAAATTCTACATTGTTCCCATGAGCATGAACACGAGTGCTCAAGGTCGACCCTCACTTCTTCAATGCATAACTTTCCAATCACTTCTTTTTTAAAAAACTTTTTAGGTATGAGAGGCAAGTAATTTTTTTGTATTTACATTATTTTAAAAAAATTATGTTTCACCCATAACTAAACAGAAACAAAAAAGGAAAAACAAAATCTACTTAGTCAAGAAATCAAACAAGCACACATGAGAATATCAACCCCACGGTATTGCTCCCCGGCAACGGCGCCAGAAAAGAGCTTGATAATCCCCAAGTGCAGGGAATCATCATAGCAATTTCCAAAGGTGGAAGTGATAAGTATGGAGTGTCGAACCCACAAGGAGCTAAAGGTACGATCAATATTCTCTCAAGTCTTATCTTCCACTAATATGACTCTACGTACACCGAATGTTTGCTTTCAACTAGCAACGAGAAATAAAACTACATTGTGGGTATGAAGTGGATAACTTTGCAAGATGTTGGAGAGCTAAAATATGAAAGTATGTGCTGTTATCATAAAGTTAGAATATATTACTAAATATTATAAATAGCGAGTGTGGAATAATGGTGGATTGGTGTGCGGAATTGTCCAGGCAATTGTTAACAAGACTGATAGTCGTCATTGCAATTTCATATGAGGGAGAGGCATAAGCTAACATACTTTCTCTACTTGGATCATATGCACTTATGATTGGAACTCTAGAAAGCATCTGCAACTACTAAAGATCATTAAGGTAAAACCCAACCATAGCATCAAAGCATCAAGTCCTCTTTATTCCCATACGCAACAACCCCCTTACTCGGGTTTGTGTTTCAGTCACTCACCAACCCACTATAAGAGAATCATGAACGTATTGCAACACCCTACAGCGGGAATCCCTCACGCTTGCGCGACACGGAGGGCACCGTAGGACAGAACCAAAATAAAACATACAAATCGTACCAATCTAGATCATCAATCAACCCAAAGACAAAAGATATCTACTCAAAACATCATAGGATGGCGACACATCATTGGATCATAATATGTGGCATAAAGCACCATGTTCAAGTAGGGATTACAGCGGGGTGCGGAAGAGTGGACCGCGTAAAAGAGATGAGGATGGTGATGATAATGGTGATGTTGATGAAGACGATCACCACGCGATGATTCCCCTCTCGATGGCACTCCGGTGCCACCAAGAGAGAGGAGGAGAGGTTCTCCCCCTTGTGCTTCCTCCTCCATGGCCTCCCCCAAGATGGGGAGAGGTTCTCCCTCTAGTCCTTGGCCTTCATGGTGATGATGGCCCCTCCCTCCTCCATAGCCTCCGGTGATGATGGCCCCCTCCGGCAGGGTGCCGGAGAGGGCCTAGATTGGTTTTCGGTGGCTACAGGGACTTCTGGCAACGGAACTCCTGATCTAGGTTATTTTCTGGAGGTTTCTGTATTTATAGGAATTTTTTGCGTCGATCTCACATCAAGAAGGTGCCCGAGTCATCCACGAGGCAGGCCCACGCTCCTGGGGGGGTGGGCGCACCCCCCACCCTCGTGGACGGCCCGGGACTCTTCTGGCCCAACTCTTTTACTCCGGGGTCGTCTTTTGGTCCATAAAAAATCGTCAAAAATTGGCACATCAATTGGACTCCGTTTGGTATTCCTTTTGTGTAAAACTCAAAAACAAGGAAAAAACAGAAACTAGCACTGGGCTCTAGGTTAATAGGTTAGTCCCAAAAATCATATAAAATAGCATATAAATGCATATAAAACATCCAAGGTTGCTAATATAATAGCATGAATACTTCATAAATTATAGGTACGTTGGAGACGTATCATCCTCGTCCTCTACCCCCCCCCCCCTCTAATGCTGGGCTCTGCCCCTGCGTCCCTAGTGGGAGGAGGGAGGCGTTGTCGGGCAGAGACCCTTATCGCCACCACTAGAGTACTACCACACCCTCTCCCCCTTACCATGGTGGAGAGAAGATGCCAGAAGGAAGACAGAAGAGATGTGTGTGAGTAAGCACCTCACCCACGTCCCCTTTTATAGGCGAACGTGGCCGAGGGTTGGCTCCTCACCCAGGAGGCAACCGCCCCACTCTGCCAATCCGGCTCCTTTGCGTCACCAACGGCACACAGAATCAAGGCTGTCCTCCTGCGCCTATCTGTGGTGCCTGGTTTTCTACCATGACACTCATTCCCGCGCCCTCCGCGTCCGCCATGAACCCCACGCAATGCATGCAACATACATGGCGGAAACGGCAGGAACGAAAGAACGAGTGAAATGGCAGTTACCGCCCTGTGAACGTGGGCGTGGGCAGCTCATGGTTCGTGGCGTAAATTTCCCTACGTTGTCTTGCACGACGCACGAGAAAACAAGAAATTGACTCAAACATAGGTTAATGAAGAAGCAAGGAAAAAAATCAAGAAATAAGAGAATATCAGCACAAGTGTCCTGCCTGTGTACCTAATAGGGCCTACCCCAATGGTGCTCGGCGGCACGTTTGGACCAGGCCCGGTGGCTCCTGTTGGTGCAACAAACCTTCGTGTATGTTGCCCGGACTATGCACATGAATGATGGCAAGCATACAACTTCACCAAGCATCCAAGCACATGCACGATGGCAAGTATACAACTTCACCAAGCATCCAAGTCAAGACCAAGCCAGGTAAGCAACTCTTTGAGAGATCGAAGGGTGGATCAAGAAGACCAAGACAAGCCAAGGCAACAAGGTATCACTTTGGGAAAGCCCCCCTTGCCGGGCAGGCGAGCCCGGTCAGGTCGAGGCCGCCCCAAAGACAAGTCCCAAGATTTCCCCAGCAGGCTTGTCGGGGCCGCCAAGGGCAAATCTCCCCGCCAAGACTCCACCGTTCCACCGCACCGCGACGCAAGTCACCTATCGATACGGTGTCGAGCCATCAAGGTGATTAAGTGGCTTCTACTAAGCACGCGGCAACCATTTGGAGGGCAGATTACCTCTATATGACACCCGTCCAGAGGCGTGTCAAGCAGATAAGTAGGAGATGATTAAGCGGCGCGACAGGCTTGTCGGGCTGCATCCTTAGCATGACACCTAGCAATGCATTTAATGCACTTTGTCCTAACTGCCAGAGTTAGGTATGATAACACTGTTAGCTATCCAATCACTAGATAATGACTATTTTGCCACTGTGGTTACCGCTTAGCCTATAAAAGGAGGGCCATGGCAAACTAGAAAAGGGATTCGGACCCTCTTACACTTGTATGCGCGTAGCTGCTCTCCCCGAGGGGACCTTGCCGGGCTTGAGCGTTGCGTGCCTACTGAGATCCTTCCCTCAATCCACCAAAGCAGGAGTAGGGTTTTACGCTTCTCAGCGGCCCGAACCTGGGTACAAACCACCAGTGTCACCACCGTCATGCTTCTTCATGGCTTCTATTTTTGTGCAACATGACCTTCCCCTTCACTGAACCACAAGGGGCTCATGGCCCCATAGGTGATCATTGATACATCTCCAACGTATCTATAATTTTTGATTGCTCCATGCTATATTATCTACTGTTTTGGACTATATTGGGCTTTATTTTCCACTTTTATATTATTTTTGGGACTAACCTATTAACCAGAGGCCCAACCCAGAATTGCTATTTTTTGCCTATTTCAGTGTTTCGGAGAAACAGAATATCAAACAGAGTCCAAACGGAATAAAACCTTCGGGAACGTGAATTTCTCACCGAACGTGATCCAGGAGACTTGGACCCTACTCCAAGCAGTCAAAGAGGAGGTCACGAGGGCGAGCCCCCCCTAGGGCGCGCCCCCTGCCTCGTGGGCCCCTCAATGCTCCACCGACGTACTTCTTCCTCCTATATATACATACGTACCCCCAAACGATCAGAACAGGAACCAAAAACCTAATTCCACCACCGCAACTTTCTGTATCCACGAGATCCCATCTTGGGGCCTGTTCCGGAGCTCCATCGAAGAGGGCCGTTATCATGGAAGGCTTCTACATCATCATAGCCTCTCCGATGAAGTGTGAGTAGTTTACCTTAGACCTTCGGGTCCATAGTTAGTAGCTAGATGGCTTCTTCTCTCTCTTTGAATCTCAATACAAAGTTCTCCCCCTCTCTTGTGGAGATCTATTCGATGTAATCTTCTTTTTGCGGTGTGTTTGTTGAGACCGATGAATTGTGGGTTTATGATCAAGTCTATCTATGAATAATATTTGAATCTTCTCTGAATTCTTTTATGTATGATTGGTTATCTTTGCAAGTCTCTTCGAATTATCCATTTGGTTTGGCCAACTAGATTGGTAGTTCTTGCCATGGGAGAAGTGCTTAGCTTTGGGTTCGATCTTGCGGTGTCCTTTCCCAGTGACAGAAGGGGCAGCAAGGCACGTATTGCATCGTTGCCATCGAGGATAACAAGATGGGGTTTATTTCATATTGCATTAATTTATCTCTCTACATCATGTCATCTTGCTTAAGGCATTACTCTGTTTTTGACTTACTACTCTAGATGCATGCTGGATAGCGGTCGATGAGTGGAGTAATAGTAGTAGATGCAGAATCGTTTCGGTCTACTTGTCACGGACTTGATGCCTATATACATGATCATGCCTAGATATTCTCATAACTATGCTCAATTCTGTCAATTGCTCAACAGTAATTTGTTCACCCACCGTAGAATACTTATGCTCTTGAGAGAAGCCACTAGTGAAACCTATGGCCCCCGGGTCTATTCTCATCATATCAATCTCCATCACTTTAATATTGCTTTGCTTTTTACTTTGCTTTTACTTTACACTTTGCATCTTTATACCAAAAATACCAAAAATATTATATCTATCAGATCTCACTCTCGTAAGTGACCAGTATTGTCACAAAAGATTTTCATTGGACCCGATGCACTAGGTATGACACCTAGATCGGATATGAACTCCTTCATCCAGACTCCTTCATTTGCTGCTTCCAAAGCAACAATGCACTCCGCTTCACACGTAGATCCTGCCATGACGCTTTGTTTAGAACTGCTCCAACTGACAGCTCCACCGTTCAATATAAACACGTATCCGGTTTGTGATTTAGAATTGTTCGGATCGGTGTCAAAGCTTGCATCAACGTAACCATTTACGATGAGCTCTTTGTCACCTCCATAAACGAGAAACATATCCTTAGTCCTTTTCAGGTACACCAGGATGTTCTTGACCGCTGTCCGGTGATCCACTCCTAGATTACTTTGGTACCTCCCTGCTAAACTAATAGCAAGGCACACATCAGGTCTGGTACACAGCATTGCATACATGATAGAGCCTATGGCTGAAGCATAGGGAACACTTTTCATTTTCTCTCTATCTTCTGAAGTGGTCGGGCATTGAGTCTTATTCAGCTTCACACCTTGTAATACAGGAAAGAACCCTTTCCTTGCCTGATCCATTTTGAACTTCTTCAAAACTTTGTCAAGGTATGTGCTTTGTGAAAGTCCAATTAAGCATCTTGATCCATCTCTATAGATCTTGATGCCAATATGTAAGCAGCTTCACCGAGGTCTTTCATTGAAAAACTCTTATTCAAGTATCCTTTTATGTTATCCAGAAATTCTATATCATTTCCAATCAACAATATGTCATCCACATATAATATTAGAAATGCTACAGAGCTCCCACTCACTTTCTTGTAAATACAGGCTTCTCCAAAAGTCTGTATAAAACCATATGCTTTGATCACACTATCAAAACATTTATTCCAACTCCCAGAGGCTTGCACCAGTCCATAAATGGATCGCTGGAGCTTGCACACTTTGTTAGCACCTTTTGGATCGATAAAACCTTCAGGTTGCATCATATACGACTCTTCTAATCCTCAGAAGTCCCATTTGCAAAATTTCATAATCATAAAATGCGGCAATAGCTAACATGATTCGGACGGACTTAAGCATCGCTACGGGTGAGAAGGTCTCATCGTAGTCAACTCCTTGAACTTGTCAAAAACCTTTCGCAACAAGTCGAGCTTTGTAGACAGTAACATTACCATCAGCGTCTATCTTCTTCTTGAAGATCCATTTATTCTTGATGGCTTGCCGATCATCGGGCAAGTCAACCAAAGTCCACACTTTGTTCTCATACATGGATCCCATCTCAGATTTCATGGCCTCAAGCCATTTTGCGGAATCTGGGCTCATCACGTTCCTAGTTGTAGGTTCATCATGGTCTAGTAACATGACTTCCAGAACAGGATTACCGTACCACTCTGGTGCGGATCTTACTCTGGTTGACCTACGAGGTTCGGTAGTAACTTGATCTAAAGTTTCATGATCATCATCATTAGCTTCCTCACTAATTGGTGTAGGTGTCACAGAAACTGGTTTCTGTGATGAACTACTTTCCAATAAGGGAGTAGGTACAGTTACCTCATCAAGTTCTTCTTTCCTCCCACTCACTTCTTTCGAGAGAAACTCCTTCTCTAGAAAGGATCCATTCTTAGCAATAAAAGTCTTGCCTTCGGATCTGTGATAGAAGGTGTACCCAACTATCTCTTTTGGGTATCCTATGAAGACACATTTCTCCGATTTGGGTTCGAGCTTATCAGGTTGAAGCTTTTTCACATAAGCATCGCAGCCCTAAACTTTAAGAAACGACAACTTTGGTTTCTTACCAAACCACGGTTCATAAGGAGTCGTCTCAACGGATTTAGATGGTGCCCTATTTAACGTGAATGCAGTCGTCTCTAAAGCATAACCCCAAAATGATAGCGGTAAATCAGTAAGAGACATCATAGATCGCACCATATCTAGTAAAGTACGATTACGACGTTCGGACACACCATTACGTTGTGGTGTTCCGGGTGGCGTGAGTTGCGAAACTATTCCGCATTGTTTCAAATGAAGACCAAACTCATAACTCAAATATTCTCCTCCACGATTAGATCGTAGAAACTTTATTTTCTTGTTATGATGATTTTCCACTTCACTCTGAAATTCTTTGAACTTCTCAAATGTTTCAGACTTATGTTTCATCAAGTAGATATACCCATATCTGCTCAAATCATCTGTGAAGGTGAGAAAATAACGATACCCACCGCGAGCCTCAATATTCATCGGACCACATACATCAGTATGATTTCCAACAAATCTGTTGCTCGCTCCACAGTTCTGGAGAACGGCGTTTTACTCATCTTGCCCATGAGGCACGGTTCGCAAGTACCAAGTGATTCATAATCAAGTGATTCCAAAAGTCCATCAGAATGGAGTTTCTTCATGTGCTTTATACCAATATGACCTATACGGTAGTGCCACAAATAAGTTGCACTATCATTATCAACTTTGCATCTTTTAGCTTCAATACTATGAATATGTGTATCTCCACTATCGAGATTTAAAAAGAATAGACCACTATTTAAGGGTGCATGACCATAAAAGATATTACTCATATAAATAGAACAACCATTATTCTCTGATTTAAATGAATAACCGTCTCGCATCAAACAAGATCCAGATATAATGTTCATGCTTAACGCTGGCACCAAATAACAATTATTCAGGTATAATACTAATCCCGAAGGTAGATGTAGAGGTAGCATGCCGACTGCGATCATATCGACTTTGGAACCATTCCCCACGCGCATCGTCACCTCATCCTTTGCCAACCTTAGCTTAATCTGTTGTCCCTGTTTCGAGTCGCAAATATTAGCAACAGAACCAGTATCAAATACACAGGCACTACTGCGAGAATTAGTAAGGTACACATCAATAACATGTATATCACATATACCTTTGTTCACCTTCCCATCCTTCTTATCCGCCAAATACTTGAGGCAGTTCCGCTTCCAGTGACCAGTCTGTTTGCAGTAGAAGCACTCAGTCTCAGGCTTAGGTCCAGACTTGGGTTTCTTCTCTTGAGCAGCAACTTGTTTGTCGTTCTTCTTGAAGTTCCCTTTCTTCTTCCATTTACCTTTTTCTTGAAACTGGTGGTCTTGTTAACCATCAACACTTGATGCTCCTTCTTGATTTCTACCTCCGCAGCCTTTAGCACTGCGAAGAGCTCGGGAATTGTTTTATTCACCCCTTGCATGTTATCACGAAGCTCTTGTAGCTTGGTGGCAGTGATTGAAGAACTCTGTCAATGACACTATCAACAGGAAGATTAACTCCCAGTTGAGTCAAGTGGTTATGGTACCCAGACATTCTGAGTATATGTTCACTGACAGAACTATTCTCCTCCATCTTGCAGCTGTTGAACTTATTGGAGAGTTCATATCTCTCAATCTGGGCATTTGCTTGAAATATTAACTTCAACTCCTGGAACATCTCATATGCTCCATGACGTTCAAAACGTCATTGAAGTCTCGTTTCTAAGCCTTAAAGCATGGCACACTGAACTATCGAGTAGTCATCAGCTTTGCTCTGCCAGACATTCATAACATTTGGTGTTGCTCCTGCAGCAGGTTTGGCACTTAGCGGTGCTTCCAGGACGTAATTCTTCTATGCAGCAATGAGGATAATCCTCAAGTTACAGACCCAGTCCGTGTAATTGCTACCATCATCTTTCAACTTTGCTTTCTCAAGGAACGCATTAAAATTCAACGGAACAACCGCACGGGCCATCTATCTACAACAACATAGACATGCATAATACTATCAGGTACTAAGTACATGATAAATTAAGGTTTAGTTAATCAAATCATTAAAGAACTCCCACTTAGATAGACATCCCTCTAATCATCTAAGTGATCACGTGATCCATATCAACTAAACCATGTCCGATCATCACGTGAGATGGAGTAGTTTTCAATGGTGAACATCAATATGTTGATCATATCTTCTATATGATTCACGCTCGACCTTTCGGTCTCCAGTGCTCCGAGGCCATATATGCATATGCTAGGCTCGTCAAGTTTAACCCGAGTATTCTACATGTGCAAAACTGGCTTGGACCCATTGTATGTGAACGTAGAGCTTACCACACCCGGTCATCACGTGGTGTCTCGGCACGACGAACTTTCGCAACGGCGCATACTCAGGGAGAACACTTGTACCTTGAAATTTAGTGAGAGATCATCTTATAATGCTACCGTCGATCTAAGCAAAATAAGATGCATAAAAGATAAACATCACATCCAATCAATATAAGTGATATGATATGGCCATCATCATCTTGTGCTTGTGATCTCCATCTCCGAAGCACCGTCATGATCACCATTGTCACCAGCGCGACACCTTGATCTCCATCGTAGCATCGTTGTCGTCTCGCCAACTATCACTTCTACGACTATCGCTGCCGCTTAGTGATAAAGTAACGCAATTATAGGGCGATTGCATTGCATACAATAAAGCGACAACCATAGGGCTCCTGCTAGTTGTCGATAACTTGGTTACCAAAAAGATCATCTCATACAACAAAATATAGCATCATGTCTTGACCACATCACATCACAACATGCCCTGAGAAAACAAGTTAGACTTCCTCTACTTTATTGTTGCAAGTTTTACGTGGCTGCTATGGGCTGAGCAAGAACTGTTCTTACCTATGCATCAAAACCACAACGATAGTTTGTCAAGTTAGTGTTGTTTTAACCTTCTCAAGGATTGGGCGTAGCCACACTCGATTCAACTAAAGTTGGAGAAACTGACACCCGCCAGACACCTGTGTGCAAAGCACGTCGGTAGAACCAGTCTCGCGTAAGCGTACGCATAATGTCGGTTTGGGTTGCTTCATCCAACAATACCGCCGAACCAAAGTGTGACATGCTGGTAAGCAGTATGACTTGTATCGTCCACAACTCACTTGTGTTCTACTCGTGCATATAACATCTACGCATAAACCTGGCTCGGATGCCACTGTTGGGGAACGTAGTAATTTCAAAAAAATTCCTAGGCACATGCAAGATCATGGTGATGCATAGCAACGAGAGGGAAGAGTATCATCCATGTACCCTCGTAGACAATAAGCGGAAGCGTTATGAGAACGCGGTTGATGTAGTCGAACGTCTTCATGATCCGACCGATCCAAGTACCGAACGCACGACACCTCCGAGTTCAGCACACGTTCATCTCGATGACGTCCCACGAACTCTGATCCAGCAGAGCTTCATGAGAGAGTTCCATCAGCACGATGGCGTGTTGACGGTGATTATGTTGCTACCGACGCAGGGCTTCGCCTAAGCACCGCTATGATATGATCGAGGTGGATTATGGTGGAGGGGGGCACTGCACACGGCTAAGGGATCAATGATCAACTTGTGTGTCTAGAGGTGCCCCCCTGCCCCCGTATATAAAGGAGCAAGGTGGGGAGGTCGGCCGGCCCTCTATGGCACGCCAGGAGGAGGAGTACTCCTCCTAGTAGGAGTAGGACTCCCCTCTTTCCTACTCCTACTAGGAGGGGGAAAGGAAAGGGGGCGCCCCCCCCCCCCCTCTCCTAGTCCAATTCGGACCAGAGGGGGAGGGGCACGCGGCCTGCCCTAGGCCAGCCCTCTCTCTCCACTAAGGCCCATTATTTCTCCCGGGGGGTTCCGGTAACCCTCCGGCACTCCGGTTTTCTCCGAAATCACCCGGAACACTTCAGGTGTCCGAATATAGTCGTCCAATATATCGATCTTTACGTCTCGCAACTAACTCATTAGTTACAATGCTTGCAAGGCTTATAGTGATGTGTATTACCGAGTGGGCCCAGAGATACCTCTCCGACAATCGGAGTGACAAATCCTAATCTTGATCTATGTCAACTCAACAAGTACCATCGGAGACACCTGTAGAGCACCTTTATAATCACCCAGTTACATTGTGACGTTTGGTAGCACACAAAGTGTTCCTTCAGTAATCGGGAGTTACATAATCTCTTAGTTATAGGAACATGTATAAGTCATGAAGAAAGCAATAGCAGTAAACTAAAACGATCAAGTGCTAAGCTGACGAAATGGGTCAAATCAATCACATCATTCTCCTAATGATGTGATCGCATTTATCAAATGACAACTCATGTCTATGGTTAGGAAACATAATCATCTTTGATCAACGAGCTAGTCAAGTAGAGGCATACTAGTGACAATCTGTTTGTCTATGTATTCACACATGTATCATGTTTCCGGTTAATACAATTCTAGCATGAATAATAAACATTTATCATGATATAAGGAAATAAATAATAACTTTATTATTGCCTCTAGGGCATATTTCCTTCAAAGGCTGCCAACGAGGTGACGATAGCGAGTGGGATTAGGAAGAGGGTCACCATCAGAGGCACGAAGCTGAACGTTGAGCTCCATAGGAGTCACAACAGTGATGTAACACCCACGATGCGGCTATATCCCCCACGTGCCGGAGCACGACTTAGAGACATAACCGCATTGTAGGCATGTCGCAAGAGGGGTAATCTTTACACATCCCATGTACTGAATAAGAAAGAGGTACAGAGTTGGCTTACAATCACCACTTCACACAATACATAAATATAGCATTACATCATCCAGATACAATCAAGGTCCGACTATGGAACCAAAATAAAGACAACCCCAAATGCATAAGATCCCCGATCGCCCCGACTGGGCTCCACTACTGATCGTCTAGAAAGGAAACGTAGTAACGTCCTGAGTCCTCATCGAACTCCCACTTGAGTTTAGTCGCATCCCCTGGAATGGTATCATCGGCACCTGCATCTGGTTTTGGAAGTAATCTGTGACTCACGGGGACTCAGCAATCTCACACCCTCGCGATCAAGACTATTTAAGCTTATGGGTAGACAAAGGTAGTGAGGTGGAGCTGCAGCAAGCACTAGCATGTATGGTGGCTAACATACGCAAAAGAGAGCGAGAAGAGAAGGCAAAGCACGTTCGAGAATCTATGATCAAGAAGTGATCCTAGAAATACTTACGTTCAAGCATAACACGAGACCGTGTTCTCTTCCCGGACTCCGCCGAAAAGAGACCATCACGGCTACACACGCTATTGATCCATTTTAATTAAGTTAAGTGACAAGTTTTCTACAACCGGACATTAACAAATTCCCATCTGCCCATAACCGCGGGCATGGCTTTCAAAAGTTCAAATCATTGAAGGGGTGTCCCAACTTGGCCCATCACAAGCTCTCGCGGTCAACGAAGGATATTCCTTTTCCCAGGACGGCCCGATCAGAATTGGAATCCCGGTTACAAGACATCTCGACAATGGTAAAACAAGACCAGCAAAGCCACCTGAATGTGCCGACAAATCCCGATAGGAGCTGCACATATCTCGTTCTCAGGGCACACCGGATTGTCCAAACTTCCGGTAGGCCAACCCAGAGTTGCCCCTGGTGGCCACCGGCGGCTGACAAGTTGGACCAACACTCAGAGGAGCACTGGCCCGGGGGTTTAAAATAAAGATGACCCTTGAGTCCACGGAACCCAAGGGAAAAAGGCTTAGGTGGCAAATGGTAAAACAAAGGTTGGGCCTTGATGGAGGAGTTTTATTCAAGGCGAACTGTCAAGGGGTTCCCATTATAACCCAACCGTGTAAGGAACGCAAAATCAAGGAACATAACACCGGTATGACAGAAACTAGGGCGGCAAGAGTGGAACAAAACACCAGGCATAAGGCCGAGGCTTCCACCCTTTACCAAGTATATAGATGCATTAAAGTAAACAAGTTATAATAATGATATCCCAACAATAAACATGTTCCAACAAGGAACAAACTCCAATCTTCACCTACAACTAGCAACACTATAAGAGGGGCTGAGCAAAGCGGTAACATAGCCAAACAACGGTTTGCTAGGACAAGGTGGGTTAGAGGTTTGACATGGCAATATGGGAGGCATGATAAAGCATGTGGTAGGTATCGCGGCATAGGCATAGAAATAGAGCGAGCAACTAGCAAGCAAAGATAGAAGTGATTTCAAGGGTATGGTCATCTTGCCTGCAAAGTTCTCCGAGTTGACGTAAGCTTGATCCTCGTAAGCATACTCAACGGGTTCCTCGATCACGTACTCGTCTCCCGGCTCTACCCAAGGCAAGAACACAAGCAAGGGAAACATAATCAACCACGGTGCAATGTGCAAGCAACATGATGCAAAACATGGCATGATATGCGGGGTGTAATATGCAATGCATCTGCGTGCTCCGGAAGGAAAAGATTGAACCAGGCATCAACTTGGCAAACCAAGAGCGCCGCTGGAAAGATGAGTTGATTTTGGTCGAAATCGATATAAAGATCTCCGGAATTGGATGCACGGTTTGCAAATGGCAAGCAAAACAAAAATGGCACTATTGTGCGATTAATAGCATGATGCCATCTAGAATGCAACATGAAATTAAGCTACTGCACTCTAACATAGCAATAAATCACATGGTAGTGATCCACTCAAGATGCTTGACAAAAGATGAACACTGAGCTACGGCTAAATCACAAAAGAGCAGGTTCAAACAAGCATGGCAAAAGTGCAAAAGATATCAGGTTCACAAACTTGGTGAAAATAACAACATGCCGAGAATTAACATCAAGAAGCAATGTTTAGAGCAAGATAACAACATGCTACAGGAACATATCATGGCAAAGAAAGACATGGCATGAAACTATTCAAAGCATATAACAAAAGTCCCTTACTGACCATAAGCTAAAAGGGCACAGAAAACATGATGGCACCCATGTAAACATAGCAAGTTTCGTTAATAGATTCAGACTTAGCAGAAAACTGGACATGTCAAAAACAGAGTTACATAGGCATGTTTGCGAGCTCGATGCACTCACCACAAGGCATTGCATGACAAACTAAGCATACACCCAGCAAGAAGACATGTTCAAGAAGCTAACCATGGCAAGAACCAACTCATAGCATGCAAGTATCAACTACAACAACCTTGGCAAAATTGAATAACATGTAAAAAATCTGCCAGGAACATTTTATAGCAAAAGTAGAGCAAGATTGAGTCATGCTAGGGTACTCCATAATTGCAAACAAAGACATGGATGGATAGAACATAACAACATCTCAAAATCATCCTTACTGAACATGCTCAAAAGAGGCACGGATCACTCTGTAGCAACATGAATACATGGCATAAAAATAACATCAGGGAAATGACTTGGAAGAATTCTAAGTCCCTGAAATCAGCAACATCGCGAGAGCTACTTTGCATGCTCGTGCTAGTTACCACATTAATCACAAAAATACATGGCATACACCCCTGTAAAGATGGCATGGCATAGCCCAAAACACATGTAGGGCTCAAGTTCATAGGAGGCACATATTAAACATGGCAAAAATGACAAATGTCCATAATCTGTTAAGAAACAGAAACTAACATTTTATAGCACTCTTGCAACAACATTTTAGGCATCAAGATGGACTCAAAAAAGCATGGTGCAATGGAACAAAATGAAGAGCACATCCATACGAACAATTTTATATATCACACGGGCAAAACGGAGCTACAGATGATGAGATATGGTATGCTGAAGATAGCTAAAAAATATGCAGGAAAAGGACTTAGGCAAAATCGACCTAGGGTTTACTGTAGCCAGATCTGGATCTGGACGGCACGCAAACCGAGGTGGTCGGAGACTTCACCGGAGTTGGAGGAGGTGACCGGAGCTCGCTCGGGGAGGCGCCGGCGTTGAGGGAGCCGGTGGCCGGAGAGGAGGCAGAGGACGGCGGCCGGATCCGCTGCCGGCGACAAGGAGCAGAGGAGGCGGCGGGACGAGGCCGCAGACGGAGCGGGCGGCGCCGGCGGTACCCCGCGGCGGCGTCTGGCACCGGCGATGGAGAGGCGCAGTGCAGGGCGGCGAAGGCGGCGCCGGCGGAGCAGGGCGGCGGGGACGAGCGGCGCTCGGGAGGCGTGGGTGCCAGGCGGCGGCGGGCGGCGACCCGGGCCGGGAGGGCCGCGCCTGGGCCCAGCGGGCCGCGGCGGCGGGAGCGGTTGCGCACCACGTGGCAGCATGCCACTGGCTGCGGGCGGCGGTGGCAACTCGTCCGGTGGGAACCGGACGTGTCCGGCGGCGGAGATGGGCAATTTGCTAGGGTTAGGGGTGGTTTTTGCCCGAAATTTCGGGGGAGAGGGGGTTTATATAGGTAGAGGGAACTAGGAGAGTCCAAATGAGGTGCGGTTTTCGGCCATGCGATCATGATCGAATGACCGATAGGATGAAGGGGGTTTAGATGGGTTTTGGGCCACTTTTGGAGGGGTGTTGGGCTGCAAGACACACGAGGCCTTTACGGTTCCTCTGTTAACCATTGGAGTATCAAACGAACTCCAAATGACACAAAACTTGACAGGCGGTCTACCGGTAGTGAACCAAGGCCACTTGGCAAGTCTCGATCCAATCCGAGAACGTTTAACACCCGCACATGAAAAGAGGCAAAATGGGACACCGGAGGACGTAGGAGTGCCGGAATGCAAAACGGACAATGGGGAAATGCTCGTATGCATGAGACGAACACGTATGAAAATGTGATACACATGATGACATGATATGAGATGCATGACATGGACAAAAAGCACAACAAATACAAAACCCAACCACGAGGGAATATCATAACTTAGTGCCGAAAATGGCAAGAGTTGGAATACAAATATGGCAAGTTACATACGGGGCGTTACAAGTGCGGTCATCACCGAGAGCAACTCGAGAAAGAAGATCCTGAATATGTTTTTCTTAAGAGATGTAGAAGCCAGCAAAGGTCGAGGAGATCTCAATCCCAAGAAAATAGCAAAGAGGACCAGCCGAGCACGGGCCCGATCCCAGGCGAGGAGGAGCAAGGGGGGCGGCCGAGGCGCAGCAAAGGAGGGAGCCACGCAGAAGGGCGATGGGTCAACGGCGCGGGCAAGCAAGCGCCTCTGCCCTCATGCGAAGCAGAGCAACAACGCGGGCTGCAGGGGCAGTGCGGCGGCTTGAGGCGGGGCTCCGGCAGCTCGGCGGGGTCCAGCAAGGCGGGGACGGCCAGATCCGGGCGCGGGACACCAGTTCCCGACCAGCCTTGCAGTGGGTGGGCCAGAGTAGAGCGGGAGCGGCCGGATGGGAAGAGGAGGCCGTGACCGGGTAGGAGCAGATCCGCGACGGGGAGGGCTGGACAGAGCTGCTCGCCGGGACTGCTAGCCAGGCAGGAGGGGACGGATCAGGAGAGGGGCTAGCACGGAGTTGCAGCGTGCGGGAGAGAGGGGAACCTAACATCTGATACCATGTTGGATAAAAACAACTGATCTTTACTGAGGGCCAAAGGCCATTACATATACATGTGTGGTAAAGGGCAAGAAACCCCCATACAATGGGGATATACCTAAAAGAGACTATACACATCTAACATTATGCACATACAAATCACCAGTGAGGTGGTTACAGCCCCATTCACTTGCTGCACAATAATTTGGTTGCATATTGATCATTCGACATGCCACACACCCTGCCACCATGCTCGCTCACCTTATTAGAAGCAGCGATTTACTGTAACTAGCACATGTAAGCATGCCTACATCCATGTGAGTATCCAATGCATTGCTTCTGTGAACTGTTATACATCCACGCCAGCACACACGCAATTTCATCATCACATTCTTTAGTAGATCCTGATAATGTCATTTAGATGATTATTTGTTGAGTACATGCAGACTATTTTTCTGACTCTGATTTATGTGGGAGCTTAGCTATTATGTGAGATCAAAGGGAATTCACTCCAGCGATGGATATACAAATCATTTTTGTTTTATGTGTTGTTAGTTTTAAAAGGCAATTGAAATTCGTGGCTTGACATTGCTGGTCATAGACAATGGTTGTCAATTACGTTCTCCTTCACATATTTAGTCATTTAATAGCTTTCATTGGTTCACTTTCTCCATTCCAAAATATAACCTTTAGATTTACGTAGAGCAACATTTAGTGTTCATACACAGGTCTAATAGATAGTGCCACGTTCCAGTCCTTGGCGGTGGAGTTCATTCTTGCACATGTATTGTGTTCTTTTTTGCGAGAAACATGTATTGTGTTCTTAGAAACAATATTTGATGATATGTGTCAGTTCGGGCCGCTTCATCCAACAATACCGCCGAACCAAAGTGTGACATGCTGGTAAGCAGTATGACTTGTATCATCCACAACTCACTTGTGTTCTACTCGTGCATATAACATCTACACATAAACCTGGATCGAATGCCACTGTAGGGGAACGTAGTAATTTCAAAAAAAGTCCTACGCACACGCAAGATCATGGTGATGCATAGCAACAAGAGGGAAGAGTATCGTCCACGTACCCTCGTAGACCGTAAGCAGAAGCGTTATGCAAACGCGGTTGATGTAGTCGAACGTCTTCACGATCCGACCGATCCAAGTACCAAACGCACGGCACCTCCGAGTTCAGCACAAGTTCATCTCGATGACGTCCCACGAACTCTGATCCAGCAGAGCTTCACGGGAGAGTTCCATCAGCACGACGGCATGTTGACGGTGATGATGTTGCTACCGACGCAAGGTTTCGCCTAAGCACCGCTACGATATGATCGAGGTGGATTATGGTGGAGGGGGCACCACACACGGCTAAGGGATCAATGATCAACTTGTGTGTCTAGAGGTGCCCCCTGCCCCCATATATAAAGGAGCAAAGTGGGGAGGTCGGTCGGCCCTCTATGGCGCGCCAGGAGGAGGAGTCCTCCTCCTAGTAGGAGTAGGACCTCTTTCCTACTCCTACTAGGAGCGGGAAAGGAAGGGGGAGAGGGAGAAGGGAAGGGGGCGCCCCCCCCCCCTCTCCTAGTCCAATTCGGACCAGAGGGGGAGGGGCGCGCGGCCTTCCCTAGGCCAGCCCTCTCTCTCCACTAAGGCCCATTATTTCTCCCGGGGGGTTCCGGTAACCCTCCGGCACTCAGGTTTTCTCCGAAATCACTCGGAACACTTCAGGTGTCCAAATATAGTCGTCCAATATATCGATCTTAAAGTCTCGACCATTTAGAGACTCCTCGTCATGCCGTGATCATATCCGGGACTCCGAACTACCTTCGGTACATCAAAACACAAAAACTCATAATATCGATCGTCACCGAACTTTAAGCGTGCGGACCCTACGGGTTCTAGAACTATGTAGACATGACCGAGACACGCTTTCGGTCAATAACCAATAGCGGAACCTGGATGTTCATATTGGCTCCCACATATTCTATGAAGATCTTTATCAGTCAAACTGCATAACAGCATACATTGTTCCCTTTGTCATCGGTATGTTACTTGTCCGAGATTCGATCGTCGGTATCTCAATACCTAGTTCATTATCATTACTGGCAAGTCTATTTACTCGTTCTATAATGCATCATCTCGCAACTAACTCATTAGTTACAATGCTTGCAAGGCTTATAGTGATGTGTATTACCGAGTGGGCCCAGAGATACCTCTCCGACAATTGGAGTGACAAATCCTAATCTTGATCTATGTCAACTCAACAAGTACCATCGGAGACACCTGTAGAGCACCTTTATAATCACCCAGTTACATTGTGACGTTTGGTAGCACACAAAGTGTTCCTTCAGTAATCGGGAGTTACATAATCTCTTAGTTATAGGAACATGTATAAGTCATGAAGAAAGCAATAGCAGTAAACTAAAACGATCAAGTGCTAAGCTGACGAAATGGGTCAAATCAATCACATCATTCTCCTAATGATGTGATCGCATTTATCAAATGACAACTCATGTCTATGGTTAGGAAACATAATCATCTTTGATCAACGAGCTAGTCAAGTAGAGGCATACTAGTGACAATCTGTTTGTCTATGTATTCACACATGTATCATGTTTCCGGTTAATACAATTCTAGCATGAATAATAAACATTTATCATGATATAAGGAAATAAATAATAACTTTATTATTGCCTCTAGGGCATATTTCCTTCAAAGGCTGCCAACGAGGTGATGATAGCGAGTGGGATTAGGAAGAGGGTCACCATCAGAGGCACGAAGCTGAACATTGAGCTCCATAGGAGTCACAACAGTGCAGTCATCACCGAGAGTAGCTCGAGCAAGAAGATCCTGAATATATTTTTCTTGAGATATGTAGAAGCCATTAGAGGTAGAGGAGATCTCAATCCCAAGAAAATAGCAAAGAGGACAAGCCGAGCATGGGCCCGATCCAAGGCGAGGAGGAGCAAGGGGGCGGCTGAGGCGCAGCAAAGGAGGGAGCCACGCAGAAGGGCGATGGGTCAACGGGGCGGGCAAGCGAGCGCCTCTGCCCTCACGCGAAGCAGAGCAATGACACGGGCTGCAGGGGCGGTGCGGCGGCTTGAGGCGGGGCTCCGGCAGCTCGGCGGGGTCCAGCAAGGCGGGGACAGCCGGATCCGACCGCGGGACACCGGTTCCCGACCAGCCTTGCAATGGGTGGGCTAGAGTAGAGCGGGAGAGGCCGGATGGGAAGAGGCGGTCGTGACCGGGTAGGAGCAGATCTGCGATGAGGAGGGCTGGACGGAGCTCCTCGCCGGGACTGCTAGCCAGGCAGGAGGCGACGGATCGGGAGAGGGGCTAGCACGGAGTTGCAGCGTGCGGGAGAGAGGGGAACCTAACATCTGATACCATGTTGGATTAAAAACAAATGATCTTTACTGAGGGCCAAATGTCATTACATATACATGTGTGGTAAAGGGCAAGAAACCCCCTATACAATGGGGATATACCTAAAAGTGACTATACACATCTAACATTATGCACATACAAATCACTAGTGAGGTGGTTACAGCCCCATTCACTTGCTGCACAATAATTTGGTTGTATATCGATCATTCAACATGCCACACACCCTGCCACCATGCTCGCTCACCTTATTGGAAGCAGGGATTTACTGTAGCTAGCACATGTAAGCATGCCTACATCCATGTGAGTATCCAATGCATTGCTTCTGTGAACTGTTATACATCCACGCCAGCACACACGCAATTTCGTCATCACATTCTTTAGTAGATCCTGATAATGTTAATTAGATGATTATTTGTTGAGTACATGCACACTATTTTTCTGACTCTGATTTATGTGGGAGCTTAGCTATTATGTGAGATCAAAGGGAATTCACTCCAGCGATGGATATACAGATCATTTGTGTTTTATGTGTTGTTATTTTTAAAAGGCAATTGAAATTCGCGGCTTGACGTTGCTGGTCATAGACAATGGCTGTCAATTACGTCCTCCTTCACATATTTAGTAATTTAATAGCTTTCATTGTTTCACTTTCTCCATTCAAAAATATAACCTTTAGATTTATGTAGAGCAACATTTAGTGTTCATACACAGGTCTGATAGATAGTGCCACGTTCTAGTCCTTGGCGTTGGAGTTCATTCTTACACATGTATTGTGTTCTTTTTTTGCGAGAAACATGTATTGTGTTCTTAGAAACAATATTTGATGATATGTCCGACCTCAACCAATCTTTTTGTGAACACTTGCTAGAGTATATGGTACACTGAGTTTATGCACTATCTGTTAGCGACCCTGACAGTGCGGACCCACAAGCCAGCAAGCCACACCAAGAGGAGGTGCGGCCCAGCCGCGCCAAGAGGCCCAATCCAAGGTACACAGACCCAGAATGGGCCACGGCCAAGCCACACTCTACTTAACCATGGAGCGACGACTGGAGCACCATCCAATGGATCAGGAACGACCCGGCGGCGGCTACCACTTTCCTCTTTTCGAACCCTAGTTCATCTTGTCCTTCCATTCGAGCTTCGCTCTTGTAATCGATTGTAATCGCTACTACTTCAGAGAGCACAATAGATCGATTCCCCTACCTTGATCCTACCATCTGGTATAAGAGACACCAACCACCACCACCCCCCCGCTCCGCCCTGGCGCATCTCATCGAGACGCGCGGTCTCCGCCAAGCTCGTGAAGCCATGGATCCCAGCGTCTCTGCCTTCCTCACCCGCTTCGAGACCAAGATTAAGGCCGCCATCGATGGTCTCACCAAGGCGCAACAGACCACAGTGACGAAGATCGACGATCTGCTCAGCTGGCGCCCAGATCTCGAGTGTCGCGTCACGGATCTCAGTGACACAGTGGCTGTCCTTCAGGCGGCTCCCCAACCACCACTGGTGGAGCCGGAGGACCAGCAGCCGCTCTTGATAACCCACAAGTATAGGGGATCGCAACAGTTTTCGATAAGTAAGAGTGTCGAACCCAACGAGGAGCTAAAGGTAGAACAAATATTCCCTCAAGTTCTATAGACCACCGATACAACTCTACGCACGCTTGACGTTCGCTTTACCTAGAACAAGTATGAAACTAGAAGTACTTTGTAGGTGTTATCGGATAGGGTTGCAAGATAATAAAGAGTATGTAAATAAAAAGTAGGGGCTGTTTAGATAAAGAAACAATAAATTAAATATAGCGAGTGTGGAAAAGTGGTGGTAGGAGTTGCGAAATTGCCCCTAAGAAATTGACTACTTTACTAGACCGATAGCAAGTATTATGTGGGAGAGGCCACTGCTAGCATGTCATCCCTGACTTGGAATTCTATGCACTTATGATTGGAACTATTAGCAAGCATCCGCAACTACTAATGGTCATTAAGGTAAAACACAACCATAGCAATAAGGTATATTGGTCCCCCTTCAATCTTGTATGCATCAATTTCTATGCTAGGTTGAAGCTTCTGTCACTCTTGCCCTCCAATACATAGTCCTATCAACATACAACTAACCCTAGGGTGTGATCCACGCGCACAATCATATGATGGGCACCAAAGGACAGCAACATAACCACAAGCAAATTAAATCAATCATAGCAATTCATCAACGACCGATAGGACAACGAAAATCTACTCAGACATCATAGGATGGCAACACATCATTGGATAATAATATGAAGCATAAAGCACCATGTTCAAGTAGAGGGTACAGCGGGTTGCTGTAACATCCCAAGTTTTCAATTTGGAATGTTATACATTAGATCATCTATGCATATCATATTTTATTTTGCATTTTGGTTGATCCTAGAAATTTCTACGCAACTCAAGGACCCACGGAGAGAGTTGGGAAATTCTTTATTTTCATATTTGAGTTTTCTCAAATTTTGAGAATAGGATCATTTGATTTTATTTATTTTATCATCAATTATTTCTATTACAAAAATATGAGAGAGGGAATAAAATGACTTTCCCAAAATAAAGAAATATTGAGGATTTAATAATAAAATCAAATAAGATTTTATTTCGAAGTTTTTCGTTATTTTATTTGAATTTAGGAAAAATGTGCGTTTTTCAAAATTGCATTTAGGCCCCAAATAAATGTTCACCTTGTGCGGCTTGATTTTAGAAGCCCGGGAAAATTTATTTTGGGATTTTTGGAGTCCGTCTAGTATTTCTTCTTATTTTTCTTCTGCGCATAATATTAAAAAAACGAACCGACCTAGGGGCCGTGTCCGACCCGGACTCCCGGTCCGCTAGGCTTTATATAGCCGGGGGGAGGCCCAGCTGAAATCCTAGCCAGCCCCAGCCGCCCCAAGCCGCCGGACGCCGCCGCCGCCGACGACGACCCGACGCCCGAGGTCCGCCACCGCCTCGATTTTCGCGCTGTTTTTTTTCTTCGAAAAATCGTTCGGTTTTTCCGTCGGTTTTTTTTAGTTTCTATTTTTTTTAAATAGATCGGTTTTTCTGATTTATTTAAATAGCGAGCGTTCGTCCGTTCGTTCGCTCTAACGAACGTTCGTCGTTTTTCTTTTTCTCGGATTAAATCCGTGATTTTTCTGATCGCGATTCGTGATGCGATTTTCGTTTTAGTATAACTTTTCGCTCGTTTATCAGAATCAGGCGATTCAAGCGCCTGGAGATTCGTCTCGAAACCCTCTATCCATTTAACCAACTTAAACAAGTTTTTGCTACTGTAAAAAATTGCCTTAGATCCAGATTAGTAGAACGAAGTTGTTTTCTTTCGCCGTTTGATTTTTGCTGCTTTGTTCGATTTGATTCTTTTTGCCAACCGGAGTTCTTAAGTTGAACCTTCTGGTTAGATCTCTTATTTGAGTTTTACCCGTGCATTAGATGAGTACTTATTGCATGTTTGTTTGTTTATCTGCGATAGAATACCCGGAGTGCGCCGCTTGTTACTTCGAATCGCTAGGTTTCCCGGATCATCAGCAAGGCAAGTAACACTTTGATCATACCTTTTCTACTACCCAGTTTTATTGCATTAGATCAATCCTCTCACATGGCATGATTAGGATCTAATTAAATTGTGGGATGGGAAGTAGTTGAGGTAGTACCTATTACCTGTTTTATTGTCAAACCTTTGGGAGTTACTTCTACGTTTGCCATTATGCTATGCTATGCTAGTAGACGTGGATTGGGTGAGAGATATTCATGAAAGATGTGAGTTTGTTAATTAATGGTTTATCTAAGGTGGCAACTTAAACACACATCTGGGTGGATTGAGGTACCTGGTTATTCCAGGATTGCCTGTCTAGGCACCTGGGTAGACCAGGATTGCCTATTTTTTTATGGACCGCCACCCAGGCTCAAAGGGATCATGGGATTATTCATACTAGAAACTTCCGTGTGCAGCCACAAGCCATTATGGGCTCTGGCATAGTTGAATAAGTCGTGCGAACTCTTACAGGGTAGACTAGCAGATGTAGGGGAAAGTAGGTGTAACGGTCTATCCATCGTAAGGTGCTAGCGCTTCTGAAAGACTGTGTCTCGGTCATCCGTCTTCTCAAACACCATGTAGTGCGAGAAACCAAACGGAGGCGATCGAGTCTTGTGGGGAAAAGTGCGCAAACCTCTGCAGAGTGAAATAAACTAATCATGATTAGCCGTGTCCCGGTTATGGAAATCTTGAGTATCTAGTACCTTGATTATCATGTGAATTTCAACATGTTACTCTAAATTAATTTTGTTGGGTTTTGTTTAATGATGATGCTTAATTGCGATTGAGAATGCTGTCAAGCATTCTCAATGTTTAACAACCACCATGATAGTTAAATAAATTTATTCCTTTGCAGTAGGGAAAAATTGGCTTTACGCAAAACAATAACCATAGAGCTTTCCACCAGCCAAATATGCATATAGTATAGTGTTTCATTCCATTACTCTCTATGTGTTACCTTGCCAGCATATTCCATGTGCTGACCCATTTCGGGCTGCAACGTTAATGTTGCAGACTTTTCAGACAACGATTAAGGAGTTTTTAGGTCGTGGTTTTATACTCAGTGATGCCGTTGGAGTTGATGGACTCACTTATCTTCCAAGCCTTCCGCTGTTATCGTTATTAGATGGCCTTGAGCCATATCTATTATAATAAATTCTCTATGAAGACCCTCGATGTAATAAGTGTGTGATTGCTACTCTGTTATAAATCCTCCGAGTACTGTGTGGTGTCAGCATTACTGATCCAGGGATGTCACCGGAGCACAGAGATCAGACTATTTGAGGTCTGGTCGCTACAGAGATGGTATCAGGGCACACGCTGACTGTAGGACACGACCACTAAGCTAAAAGACCTAGATCACTATCCACTCTCTTCTCATCTGACCTCTCATCTTTTCTACTCTTTAGGATGGCGGATGCAAAGAACAAGTTCACGCAACCGGATGAAGATACACCCTTTGGATGTCACTTGAAGGAAGTCACTAGATACCTGAACATAGGAGTACCAAGCTTCACCGGAACCTACAACGCCACTTTACCTGAAGAAGAGCGCTGGATGATTCAACTTCAAGTTCCAGGAAGGACGTTCATGCCAGTCACTGAGCACATAGAGTTTTCTTTCGATGCACCAACTTGGAGTCTAGGAAAGAGCATGGCAGCTCACATCCCCATGGGACGCATTAGAGAAGTCTACCGCAATGATCTCAAGGATACTATCTACCAGATTTGTGGGCGCCGAGATGAGCACTGGGAGATGATTAGCACCAGAAGGGATAGACCCATTGCAGCTTTTATCCAGGAATTAAACCAGCACATTCAACGACAGGAGAATCAAATGTGCACCGACATGATAGATCTGAAGAAGGCAAGGACTAGAATCAAGGAACTGGAGGAAGAACTCAAGGCTACACGTGAACATTATGAAGAAGAAATTGAAGTATTGGTGGAGAAGAATGACGATCTGATCAAGAAGATCGGAATATTTATGGGAGGCCCTACACCAGTAGATGAAGACGAAGAACCCAGGAGATTAGCCCGAAAGACTACATCATCATCGACGACACAGACTCGGACCTAGACGAAAGCGATGATGACTATGTTGATGAAGCTGGAGCAGATATCATGGAGTCTGCAACCGAAGAATACTTCTAGTAGACCACCTCATCAGTAGTAGTAGTCCAACAAGTAAATATAGTAGTCCGAGCACTTTTGTGATAGATAGATCGATTGTATGCCCTTGTTTGATTGAATGAAGTGAATTGTTTGCTTTTGCCTCATGTGCATATGGGTAGTGTTTTCTCTTTAGACCCCCTCTATTCTTACATCTCATATTTTCTAAACCCTCAGATGCCTCCGAGACGTAATCCCGGATTTACCTTTCCACCGGAGCTCACCCAGTTGATCCAGCAGCAGAACACATTGATGCAATTGCTAGTCCAGAATCAGAACTAGGGGAACAACAACAACAACCCACCACCACCACCTGTTGATCACTTAGCCCAATTTCTTAGGCTGAATCCGCTGGTGTTTTCCAGTAGCACTGAGCCGATAGTAGAAGATGATTGGCTCCGCAAGACAGCTAGAGAGTTGACCATAGCAGGATGTACGGATGCGGAGAAGGTGAAGTTTGCCGCACATCAGCTTGAAGGACCCGCAGCATCATGGTGGGAGAATTTCACAGCCACTTTCCCTGTCGACACTGTCACATGGGACCAGTTTCAGCAGGCCTTTCATACTGCCCATGTTTCAGCAGGAGCTATGGCCATGAAGAAGCGTGAGTTTCGCAACTTGCGCCAAGGAGGACGGATAGTTGGCCAGTATGTGGAGGACTTTAGTAAGTTAGCACGTTATGCCCCAGATGACGTTGCTACGGATGCAGCTAAGCAGGAGAAGTTTCTGGAAGGACTGGATGATGAGTTGAGCATGCAGTTGATGGTAGCAACCTTCAACAACTACCAGGAGTTGGTATACCGTGCTCTTATGATTGAAGGCAAGCAGCAGCAAATTGAGAACCGCAAGAGGAAGTATGGAGAAGGGAAGTACAATTCAGGACCTCAGCAGAAGCCACGTTTTACCCCTAGATCGGGAGGACATTTTCAGCATACCCATGGAGGAGGTAGCTCGCACAATCACAATGGCACCAAGAATGGTAATGGCAATGGAGGAAGCAACGGCCAGAATCGCACCAACCCATCAACCCCAGCCAAGAAGGACCTGAGCCAAGTCACTTGCTTTAAGTGTCAGAAGACCGGACATTATGCCAATGAATGTCCTGAAGGCCAAAATGGCAATGGAAGTTCTGGGAAGAAGCCGAACCCTTTCAACAGGGGACAGGTGAACCACGTTAACGTGGAGGAGGTTGAAGAGCAGCCGGATGCCGTAATCGGTAAGTTTTTGGTTAAGTCATTTACTGCACTCGTTCTTTTTGATACTGGTGCATCGCATTCATACATATCAAGGGGATTTGTGGATAAGTATAACCTGCCCACTAAGGTTCTTAGAACACCTATGCTAGTAAGCTCACCAGGAGCGGAGTATATGGCCAGTCAAGGATGTTTTCAAGTGCCATTGAGTATAGGTAGGCATGTGTTTCCCTCGGATTTGATAATTTTGGAATCACAAGGATTGGATGTAATTCTGGGTATGGATTGGCTGTCGATGTATGGAGAAAACATCGATTGCGCCAGTAAGACAATTTTTCTTACCACCCCAGAAGGGAGAAGGATCAAGTATGTATCCCGGCATGTGCCCAAGAGGACTCTAGTAAATTGTTTAACAGGAGTAGTGCAGGAGGAAGTACCAGTGGTAAGGGATTTCCCTGAAGTATTTCCAGAAGAGTTGCCAGGCATGCCACCGGATAGAGATATTGAGTTTTTGATTGAACTATTGCCAGGCACCGGGCCAATATCGAAGAGACCATATAGGATGCCAGCAAAGGATTTGGTGGAAATTAAGAAGCAGATTAAGGAGTTATTGGATAAAGGATATATTCGCCCAAGTTCTTCGCCTTGGGGATCGCCAGTACTTCTAGTAGAGAAGAAGGATGGATCATTAAGGATGGTTGTTGATTATCGAGGATTGAATGAAGTAACGATCAAGAACAAGTACCCACTACCAATGATTAATGATTTGTTTGATCGATTGCAAGGAGCTAAGGTATTTTCCAAGATCGATCTGCGATCAGGATACCACCAATTGAAGATTCGAGAACAGGATATTCCTAAGACAGCTTTTACCACCAGGTATGGGCTATACGAGTATACCGTTATGTCATTTGGTCTGACTAACGCACCTGCCTATTTTATGAACATGATGAACAAAGTGTTTATGGATTTCTTGGATAAGTTCATCGTGGTGTTCATTGATGATATCCTGGTTTACTCGAAGAATGAAGAAGAGCATAAGGAACATTTGCGATTAGTACTTGAAAAGCTCAGAGAACATCAGTTGTATGCCAAGTTCAGTAAATGTGAGTTTTGGCTGAAGGAAGTAGGATTTCTCGGACAAGTTATATCCGGAGAAGGAATATCAGTTGATCCCACAAAAGTTGATACCGTGACCAAATGGGAAGCACCAACCACGGTTGGAGAGATCCGGAGTTTTCTTGGACTCGCAGGATACTACCGGAGATTCATTGAGAATTTCTCAAAGATTGCAAAGCCTATGACGGAGTTATTAAAGAAGGATACCAAGTTCAAATGGACTGAGGAATGTGAGGCTAGTTTCCAGGAGTTGAAGAAACGCTTGGTTACATCACTAGTGTTGATTTTGCCAGATCAGACCAAGGACTATGAGGTGTATTGCGACGCTTCATGTCGAGGACTTGGAGTAGTGCTTATGCAGGAAGGGAGAGTTGTTTCATATGCCTCAAGACAACTGAAGCCCCATGAGTTGAATTATGCTACGCATGATTTGGAGTTAGCAGCCGTAGTGCATGCATTGAAAACATGGAGACATTTCCTCATTGGAAACCATTGTGAGGTGTACACGGATCATAAGAGTTTGAAATACATTTTCACACAGAAGGAGTTAACCCTCAGACAAAGGAGATGGTTGGAGCTCATCAAGGATTATGATATGAGATTGCATTACCATCCCGGAAAGGCTAATGTAGTAGCTGACGCATTAAGCCGTAAGAGCCATGTCAATACATTAATGACGGGAAAAATACCAAGGGAGTTAGCCGAAAATCTTCGTGAACTATGTTTGGAAATAGTTCCGAGAGACTATGTAGCAGCATTGGAGATTCAGTCAACTTTGATGGATAGAATCAGAGAAGCTCAGAAGACTGACAAGGAGATTGCTTCTATTAAGGAGAAACTTAGCAAACGAAAGGCTAAAGGATTTCATGAGGATGAGCACGACACCCTATGGTTTGAAGACCGTGTTTATGTGCCCAATGACCCGGAGATCAGGAAGTTGATTCTGCAAGAGGCACACGATTCACCATATTCGATTCATCCAGGAAATACCAAGATGTATTTGGATTTGAAAGATATTTTCTGGTGGACCGGAATGAAGAAGGATATTGCGGAGTATGTAGCAGTTTGTGATGTATGTCAGAGAGTAAAGGCAGAGCATCAAAAGCCAGCAGGATTGCTACAACCATTGCCGATACCCGAATGGAAGTGGGATAAGTTAGGCATGGATTTTATCACGGGATTACTCAGGACTCGTTCAGGCTATGACTCAATTTGGGTGGTAGTCGATCGATTGACGAAGGTAGCTCATTTCATCCCGGTAAAGACCACTTACTCCAGTGCTAAGTTGGCAAAGATATACATGACCAGGATCGTATGTCTGCATGGAGTTCCGAGGAGTATCGTATCAGATAGAGGAACCCAGTTTACCTCAAAGTTCTGGAAGCAGTTGCATGAAATTTTGGGTACCAGGCTAGAATTTAGTACAACTTTTCATCCACAGACAGATGGACAGACCGAGAGAGTCAATCATATTTTGGAGGATATGCTGAGAACTTGTGCGCTAGATTACGGATCGAGTTGGGACGATAATTTGCCATATGCAGAGTTCTCTTACAACAACAGTTACCAAACCAGTTTAAAGATGGCCCCTTTCAAAGCCTTGTACGGAAGGAGGTGCAGGACACCGTTGTCATGGGACGAAGTTGGAGACCGTCAGTTGTTTGGACCTGACTTGATTAAGGAGTCTGAACAGAAGGTGAAATTGATTCGTGATAGGCTCAAGATAGCCCAGTCCAGGCAGAAGAGTTATGCAGATTCTAAACGCAAGGAGACAGTTTATGAAGTCGGGGATAGAGCTTATCTTCGAGTATCACCACTTTGGGGAACAAAGCGTTTTGGAGTTAAGGGAAAGTTAGCGCCACGATTTGTAGGACCCTATCGAGTTTTGGAGCGTATGGGAGAAGTGGCCTACAAGTTGGAATTGCCCGAAGGATTGTCAGGAGTTCATGATGTGTTCCACGTTTCCCAGTTGAAGAAGTGTCACGCTGAGATGGCTGACATACCCTTGAGAGACACAGTGGCATTGGAAACAATTCAGTTGGATAACGATTTGACCTATGAGGAGAAACCAATTAAGATCCTCGAGTTTGCCAGCCGAGTTACCCGCAGCAAGGTTATCAAGTTTTGCAAAGTTCAATGGAGCAACCACACGGAGGATGAAGCCACCTGGGAGCGAGAGGAATATTTGCTCAAGGACCACCCTCACCTATTTTCTAGCCAACCAGAATCTCGAGGGCGAGATTCATCTTAAGGGGGGTAGGTTTGTAACATCCCAAATTTTCAATTTGGAATGTTATACATTAGATCATCTATGCATATCATATTTTATTTTGCATTTTGGTTGATCCTAGAAATTTCTACGCAACTCAAGGCCCACGGAGAGAGTTGGGAAATTCTTTATTTTCATATTTGAGTTTTCTCAAATTTTGAGAATAGGATCATTTGATTTTATTTATTTTATAATCAATTATTTCTATTACAAAAATATGAGGGAGGGAATAAAATGACTTTCCAAAAATAAAGAAATATTGAGGATTTAATAATAAAATCAAATAAGATTTTATTTCGGAGTTTTTCATTATTTTATTTGAATTTAGGAAAAATGTGTGTTCTTCAAAATTGCATTTAGGCCCCAAATAAATGTTCACCTTGTGCGGCTTGATTTTAGAAGCCCGGGAAAATTTATTTCGGGAGTTTTGGAGTCCGTTTAGTATTTCTTTTTATTTTTCTTCTACGCGTAATATTAAAAAAAACGAACCGACCTAGGGGCCGTGTCCAACCCGGACTCCCGGCCCGCTAGGCTTTATATAGCCGGGGGGAGGCCCAGCCGAAACCCTAGCCAGCCCCAGCCGCCCCAAGCCGCCGGACGCCGCCACCGCCGCCGCATGCCGCCGCCGCCGGACGCCGCCGCCACCGACCCGCCGCCCAAGGTCCGCCTCTGCCTCGATTTCCGCGCAGGTATAATGGTTTATCTAAGGTGGCAACTTAAACACACATCTGGGTGGATTGAGGTACCTGGTTATTCCAAGATTGCCTGTCTAGGCACCTGGGTAGACCAGGATTGCCTATTTTTTTATGGACCGCCACCCAGGCTCAAAGGGATCATGGGATTATTCATACTAGAAACTTCCATGTGCAGCCACAAGCCATTATGGGCTCTGGCATAGTTGAGTAAGTCGTGCAAACTCTTACAGGGTAGACTAGCAGATGTAGGGGAAAGTAGGTGTAACGGTCTATCCATCGTAAGGTGCTAGCGCTTCTGAAAGACTGTGTCTCGGTCATCCGTCTTCTCAAACACCATGTAGTGCGAGAAACCAAACGGAGGCGATCGAGTCTTATGGGGAAAAGTGCGCAAACCTCTGCAGAGTGAAATAAACTAATCATGATTAGCCGTGTCCCCGGTTATGGACATCCTGAGTATCTAGTACCTGGATTATCATGTGAATCTCAACATGTTACTCTAAATTAATTTTGTTGGGTTTTGTTTAATGATGATGCTTAATTGGGATTGAGAATGCTGTCAACCATTCTCAATGTTTAACAACCACCATGATAGTTAAATAAATTTATTCCTTTGCAGTAGGGAAAAATTGGCTTTACGCAAAACTGTAACCATAGAGCTTTCCACCAGCCAAATATGCATATAGTATAGTGTTTCATTCCATTACTCTCTATGTGTTACCTTGCCAGCATATTCCATGTGCTGACCCGTTTCGGGCTGCAACGTTAATGTTGCAGACTTTTCAGACAACGATTAAGGAGTTTTTAGGTCGTGGTTCTATACTCGGTGATGTCGTTGGAGTTGATGGACTCACTTGTCTTCCAAGCCTTCCGCTGTTATCGTTATTAGATGGCCTTAAGCCATATTTATTGTAATAAATTCTCTATGAAGACCCTCGATGTAATAAGTGTGTGATTGATACTCTGTTATAAATCCTCCGAGTACTGTGTGGTGTCAGCATTACTGATCCAGGGATGACACCGGAGCACAGAGATCAGACTGTTTGAGGTCTGGTCGCTACAGTTGCGGGAGAGTGGACCGCTGTAGATAGAAGGGGAAAGGTGATGGAGATGTTGGTGAAGATGGCGGAGGTGTTGGTGTATATCGCGGTGATGATGATGGCCCCCGGTGGCACTCCGGTGCCACCGGAAGCGAGGGGGAGAGAGCCCCCCCTCCTTCTTCTTCTTCCTTGACCTCCTCCCTAGATGGGAGAAGGGTTTCCCCTCTGCTCCATGGCCTCCATGGCACGGGAGGGGCGAGAGCCCCTCCGAGATTGGATCTGTCTCTCTGTCTCTCTCTGTTTCTGTGTTCCCAGATTCTTCCCTTTCACCGTTTCTTATATTCCCGGAGATCCGTAACTCCGATTGGGCTGAAATTTTGACATGATCTCTATACGGATATTAGCTTCTTGCGGCGAAAGAAGGGAATCAACCGCCTTACGGGTGGCCCACAAGGGTCAGGGGCGCGCCTGCCCCCCTGGGGTGCGCCCCCTGCCTCGTGGGCCCCTCGAGCATCGTCTCACATGGATTTTTCTTCCCAAAAATCATATATATTCCAAAAAAATCTCCATAATTTTTTATTCTGTTTGGACTCCGTTTGATATGGATATTCTGTGAAACAAAAAACATGCAACAAATAGGAACTGACACTGGGCACTGGATCAATATGTTAGTCCCAAAAATAGTATAAAAAGTTGCCAAAAGTATATGAAAGTTGTAGAATATTGGCATGGAACAATCAAAATTATAGATACGGCGGAGACGTATCAGCATCCCCAAGCTTAATTCCTGGTCGTCCTCGAGTAGGTAAATGATAAAAAAGATAATTTTTGATGTGGAATGCTACCTAGCATAATCTTGATCACATATCTAGTCATGGCATGAATATTAAGACACGAGTGATTCAAAGCAATAGTCTATCATTTGACATAAAAACAATAATACTTCAAGCCTACTAATAAAGCAATCATGTCTTTTCAAAATAACATGGCCAAAGAAAGTTATCCCTACAAAATCATATAGTCTGGCTATGCTCCATCTTCACCACACAAAATATTCACATCATGCACAACCCCGATGACAAGCCAAGCAATTGTTTCATACTTTTGACGTTCTCAAACCTTTTCAACTTTCACGCAATACATGAGTGTGAGCCATGGAGATAGCACTATAGGTGGAATAGAATATGATGGTGGAGAAGACAAAAAGGAGAAGATAGTCTCACATCAACTAGGCGTATCAACGGGATATGGAGATGCCCATCAATAGATATCAATGCGAGTGAGTAGGGATTGCCATGCAACGGATGCACTAGAGCTATAAGTGTATGAAAGCTCCAACTGAAACTAAGTGGGTGTGCATCTAACTTGCTTGCTCATGAAGACCTCGGGCATTTGAGGAAGCCCATCATCAGAATATACAAGCCAAGTTCTATAATGAAAATTCCCACTAGTAAATGAAAGTGATAACTCAAGAGACTCTCTATATGAAAAACATGGTGCTACTTTGAAGCACAAGTGTGGAAAAATGATAGTAGCACTGCCCCTTCTCTCTTTTTCTCTCATTTTTTTATTTTTTTATTTTTTGGTGGGCTTCTTTGGCCTCTCTTTTTTATTTGGGCTTCTTTGGCCTCTTTTATTTTTTTGTAAAGTACGGAGTCTCATCCCGACTTATGGGGGAATCATAGTCTCCATCATCCTTTCCTCACTGGGGCAATGCTCTAATAATGATGATCATCACACTTTTATTTACTTACAACTCAATATTACAACTCAATGTCTAGAACAAAGTATGACTCTATATGGATGCCTCCGGCGGTGAACCGGGATGTGCAATGATCTAGCGTAGCAATGACATCAATAAAACGGACAAAGCCATGAAAACATCATGCTAGCTATCTTACGATCATGCAAAGCAATATGACCATGAATGCTCAAGTCATGTATATGATGATGATGGAAGTTGCATGGCAATATATCTCAAAATGGCTATGGAAATGCCATGGTAGGTAGGTATGGTGGTTGTTTTGAGGAAGATATATGGTGGGTTTAAGGTACCGGCGAAAGTTGCGCGATACTAGAGAGGCTAGCAATGGTGGAAGGGTGAGAGTGCGTATAATCCATGGACTCAACATTAGTCATAAAGAACTCACATACTTATTGCAAAAATCTATTAGTCATCGAAACAAAGTACTACGCGCATGCTCCTAGGGGGATAGATTGGTAGGAAAAGACCATCGCTCGTCCCCGACCGCCACTCATAAGGAAGACAATCAATAAATAAATCATGCTCCGACTTCGTTACATAACGGTTCACCATACGTGCATGCTACGGGAATCACAAACCTCAACACAAGTATTTCTACAATACACAACTACCCACTAGCATGACTCTAATATCACCATCTTTATATCGCAGAACTATTGCAAGGAATAAAACATATCATATTCAGTGATCTACAAGTTTTATGTAGGATTTTATGACTAACCATGTGAATGATCAGTTCCTGTCATCTCTCTAAATAGATATAAGTGAAGCAAGAGAGTTTAATTCTTTCTACAAAAGATATGCCCCCACTCTAACAAATCGAAGTGAAGCAAAAGAGCATTCTACAAATGGCGGTTGTCTAAGTGAAGAGAAACAGGCAATCAAAACTTCAAATGATATAAGTGAAACACATGAAGCATTCTATAAAGCCATACTCAAAAGATATAAGTGAAGTGCATAGAGCATTCTATAAATCAACCAAGGACTATCTCATACCAGCATGGTGCATAAAAGAAAAATGAAAACTAAATGCAAAAGACGCTCCAAGATTGCACATATCGCATGAACGAAACGAATCCGAAACATACCGATACTTGTTGAAGAAAGAGGGGATGCCTTCCAGGGCATCCCCAAGCTTAGACGCTTGAGTCTCCTTGAATATTTACTTAGGGTGCCTTGGGCATCCCCAAGCTTGACCTCTTGCCTCTCTTCCTTCTTCTCACATCGAGACCTTCTCGATCATCGAACACTTCATCCACACAAAACTTCAACAGAAAACTCGGTAAGATCCGTTAGTATAATAATGTAAATCACTACTCTAAGTACTGTTGCAAACCAATTCATATATTTTTTAGCATTTTGTCTACTGTAATATAACTTTTTCATGGCTTAATCCACTGATATAAATTGTTAGTTTCATCAAAACAAGCAAACTATGCATCAAAAACAGAATCTGTCTAGAACAGAACAGTCTGTAATAATCTGAACATTCACCATACTTGTGATACTTGAAAAATTCTACCAAAATTAGGAAAAATAAACAATTTGTATAGGAAGACATTTCAAAAAGAATCAAAACCATTTGACGTTCCAGAAAAAAATGTAAAATCGCGCACTGCAGACAAAGTTTCTGTCCTGCACCGTACAAACCATCAAGCAAATGTAAACATTCTAAAGGCAAACCTTGGCACATTATTTTTATAATACAATGGAATTGTACAAGGTCATAATTATTTTTATTGAAAAGTTTCTGTAATCAAGATTCACAAAGTTTCCATGAGCATGAACAAAGTTAAAGGCTAGCTCCCACTTCAACAATGCTTGTCTTTCTCACTTTCGCTTTCCTTTTTGAAAAAGTTTTGGGTTCCCCTCTTTATTTTTTTTGTTTTAAACTATATGAAAGCACTCAACAGAAATAAATGACTCTCTAAAACTTCCGGGTTGTCTCCCTGGCAGCGCTTTCTTTAAAGCCATTAAGCTAGGCATATAGTGCTCAAGTAGTGAATCCACCCGGATCCCAAGGTATATCAAAGCCAATTTTAATTAACAATGATTTGTAATTTAGTGGTGAGCACAAGGTAACATATATCATGTAATGACGAAGTCTAACTATCTTCCTATGCATCGGCATGTCATAAAAGAACAATTCATGCACACAAAGTAAAGGCCAATGCATAGTATAACCAGTTTCTTGCAATTTTATCATATTGGAAACATAGAGAGGTGGAGATATAGTTCCTCTCTTATAATAATTGCAAGTAGGAGCAGCAAGCACATGCATATTATATTCATCAAAATCATCATGTGCAACGGTAAAAGGCAACCCATCAATATATTCCTTAATAAGAGCAAACTTCTCCGATATAGTGTAGTTTGGAGAATTCAAAAAGATAATAGGACTATCATGTGTGGGTGCAATAGCAACAATTTCATGTTTAACATGAGGAACTATAGCAAGTTCATCTACATAAGCATAATTCATATTGGCATATTGGCCACAAGCATAGCAAGCATCATCAAAAAGGGATATTTCAAAAGAATCAACGGGATCATAACAATCATCATAGCAATCATCCTCCGGTAAGCACGAAGGGAAATTAAACAATGTATGAGTTGAAGAGTTACTCTCATTAGAAGGTGGGCACGGGTAGCTAATCCGCTCTTCCTCCTTTTGTTCTTCGCTCTCCTCCTCATCTTTTTCATCCAATGAGCTCACAGTTTCATCAATTTCTTCTTTCATAGACTCCTGCAAAATATTAGTCTGTTCTTGGACAACGGAGACTTTCTCAATAAGTGCATTAATATATGAATTGTATTCACAATTATCATAGCAATATTTCAATATAGCAAAATTTTCAGGCCTATAAACATCATCATCAAAATCTTCATACTTTTCAAACAAAGATTCAATTTCATAAGCACCCTTAAAAGCAAAAAATTCTTCTATTTGTTCCACATCATAGTAATCATATATACCTCTAGCATAAGAAGCCAAGGTTTCATTATCATTAAATTCACATGAAAAGGGAAGGTGTGGAGCCTTCACCTTAGAGAAACAAGTATAATCATATCTCAAGCATAGTTGCCTAGCATACCAATTCAATATATGAATTTGATCCCATAATAGTTTCCTTTTTTGTGTCAAGCGGTAATCCCTAAAGTATTCACGTTGATCCAACGTTACTCCCATTACATAATTGAATGGGGTTTTCTCAGTATTAATAAAGTAGTACATAATATTTTTCACATAACCAGCATCGAGGGTTTTAGGAGGTTCCCCATCTCCATGAGTAGCAAGTACACCTAATTTTTTTGGTATTTCGCGTTCCATATCCATAACTAAAGATAGAGAGCAACTAAGAACAACAAATAAAAATTACTTAGTGATAAAGCAAACAAGCACACACGAGAATATTCACCCCACGCTATTGCTCCCCAGCAACGGCGCCAGAAAAAGGTCTTGATAACCCACAAGTATAGGGGATCGCAACAGTTTTCGATAAGTAAGAGTGTCGAACCCAACGAGGAGCTAAAGGTAGAACAAATATTCCCTCAAGTTCTATAGACCACCGATACAAATCTACGCACGCTTGACGTTCGCTTTACCTAGAACAAGTATGAAACTAGAAGTACTTTGTAGGTGTTATCGGATAGGGTTGCAAGATAATAAAGAGTATGTAAATAAAAAGTAGGGGCTGTTTAGATAAAGAAACAATAAATTAAATATAGCGAGTGTGGAAAAGTGGTGGTAGGAGTTGCGAAATTGCCCCTAAGAAATTGACTACTTTACTAGACCGATAGCAAGTATTATGTGGGAGAGGCCACTGCTAGCATGTCATCCCTGACTTGGAATTCTATGCACTTATGATTGGAACTATTAGCAAGCATCCGCAACTACTAATGTTCATTAAGGTAAAACACAACCATAGCATTAAGGTATATTGGTCCCCCTTAAATCCCATATGCGTCAATTTCTATGCTAGGTTGAAGCTTCTGTCACTCTTGCCCTCCAATACATAGTCCTATCAACATACAACTAACCCTAGGGTGTGATCCATGCGCGCAATCATATGATGGGCACCAAAGGATAGCAACATAACCACAAGCAAATTAAATCAATCATAGCAATTCATCAACCACCGATAGGACAACGAAAATCTACTCAGACATCATAGGATGGCAACACATCATTGGATAATAATATGAAGCATAAAGCACCATGTTCAAGTAGAGGGTACAGCGGGTTGCGGGAGAGTGGACCGTTGTATATAGAAGGGGGAAGGTGATGGAGATGTTGGTGAAGATGGCGGAGGTGTTGGTGTAGATCGCGATGATGATGATGGCCCCCGGTGGCACTTTGGTGCCACCGGAAGCGAGGGGGAGAGAGCCCCCCCTCCTTCTTCTTCTTCTTCTTCTTCTTCCTTGACCTCCTCCCTAGATGGGAGAAGGGTTTCCCCTCTGGTCCATGGCCTCCATGGCACGGGAGGGGCGAGAGCCCCTCCGAGATTGGATCTGTCTCTCTGTCTCTCTCTGTTTCTGCATTCCCAGATTCTTCTCTTTCACCGTTTCTTATATTCCCGGAGATCCGTAACTCCGATTGGGCTGAAATTTTGACATGATCTCTATCCGGATATTAGCTTTCTTGCGGCGAAAGAAGGGCATCAACTGCCTTACGGGTGGCCCACGAGGGTCAGGGGCGCACCCCCCTGCCTCGTGGGCCCCTCGAACATCGTCTCGCGTGGATTTTTCTTCCCAAAAATCATATATATTCCAAAAAGAATCTCCGTCAGTTTTTATTCCGTTTGGACTCCATTTGATATGGATATTCTGCGAAACAAAAAACATGCAACAAATAGGAACTGGTACTGGGCACTGGATCAATATGTTAGTCCCAAAAATAGTATAAAAAGTTGCCAAAAGTATATGAAAGTTGTATAATATTGGCATGGAACAATCAAAAATTATAGATACGACGGAGACGTATCAGCCGCACACAACCACGCTGCAGCCGCCGAGCGACCACATCGGCACCTCGGCAGGCGCGACCGGCAACACCCAAGGGCCCGATGGCCGCGGCATCACCATCAATCCTCGGGGGCCCTCGGCGGTGCCAATGCCGACGCCGCCGCCGCCCCCGGCATCTGGTCAGTATGATTCCCTGATCCCTTCGTCTGTGGCTCTGTCGCCGTTTGCTCATGCAAGTCAGTTGCTCTCGGGACTTGGTCAAGCACACCCATCGATCACCTTTCCACAATTCTCTAGAGAAAACCCAAACCTCTGGAAAATGTTGTGTGAACAATATTTTCAGATGTTTGGAATTTTGCCATCGTTTTGGGTTCCTATGGCAGCCCTCAATTTTTCTGGTTCGGCTTCAATTTGGCTTCAGTCAATTCAAAAACGGCTCGATGAGCTGGACTGGGAGTCCTTCACATCCCTCTTGTGCACGCATTTCGGGCGAGATCGACATCAAATGTTGATCCGACAGTTTTACACTGTCCGCCAAACTACCATTGTCGCGAATTACATTGAACAGTTTGAATTGATTATTAACCATTTGAGCTCGTATTCGGATTCTATTCACCCATTTTACTTTCTCACCCATTTTGTCAAGGGATTGCGGAAGGATATTCGCGCTGTCGTGCTGGTCCAGCGACCACCTGATCTGGACACGGCATGCGCGCTCACATTGCTGCAAGAAGAAGTAGCAGAAGGCGCGTTCAGGTCTCTACCGCGGCCACCAGAACCAGGAGTGTGTTCGGCCCTGCCTCTTTCGCCGCCACCAACACCTCCTACGCATCCTATACCTGCTGCTTCCGCAGCGGATCGACGGGGGACCGAAGCCGCGCGTGCCGATACGGCGAAACTCAAGACCCTGCGCGACTACCGCCGAGCGCGCGGCTTATGCTTCAAGTGCGGCGAACGTTGGGGACACAATCATGTGTGCCCCACATCCGTGCAGCTCCACGTTGTGGAGGAGCTCCTGGAACTCTTCGGCATCGACGACACCGTCGGCTCCTCTTCCCCGGCCTCGAAAACTGAGACAGTGATGGCGATCTCGCGCCAGGCCCTTTCCGGCGGTGTCTTCGCGAAGGCATTTCAGCTTCGCACGTGGATTCGGGGTCAGGAAGTGCTCATGCTGGTGGACTCCGGTAGCTCCAACTCTTGCATCAACCACACACTCGCCGCGAAGCTGTCGAGAGCGCGACCCCTACCACGCGCTTGCAAGGTCCATGTTGCTGATGGGGGCGAGCTGGCATGTGTCTCTGAACTGCCAGCTTGTGCCTGGTGCACCCAAGGCAGTGAATCCATCACAGATATGAAGATTCTGGCGCTCGGCACTTACGATGCCATCTTGGGGATGGACTGGCTGGAAGCAAACAACCCTATGACAGTGGACTGGCGCGCCAAACTCAATGAGATCAAAACCCCTAATGGTGTCACTTGTCTGCAAGGTCATGAAGCCCAATCTTCAGAGTGTTCAGTGATCAACGTGTTGCAACTACAAAATCTATGTAGAACAGGAGCTATAACGCATATGGTGTATGTGTGTGCACCCTCCTCGGAGGAGGACAACCCAGATGCAGTACCAGCCAACATACAACAAGTAGTCGATGATTTCTCTGCAATATTTGGTGAACCAGTGGGATTGCCACCGCGACCTGACTGTGATCACAAGATACCATTGATTCCAGGAGCTCAACCTGTCAACATACGACCTTACCGCCATAAACCTGACCATAAAGATGAGATTGACGCGCAGGTTGCAGAATTGTTGCGTCAAGGAGTAATACAGAAAAGTTCCAGCCCATTTTCTTCCCTAGTAATCTTGGTGAAAAAGAAGGATGGCACGTGGCAGATGTGCGTTGACTACAGACATCTAAATGCAATCACAACAGTGGCTAAGTTTCCGGTACCCATAATTGAAGAACTTTTGGATGAATTACATGGGGCGGTGTGGTTCTCGAAACTGGATCTTCGGTCAGGATACCATCAAATTCGACTGGCACCAAGCGAGGAGTACAAGACGGCATTCCAAACCCATTCAGGTCACTATGAATTCAAGGTGGTTTCCTTTGGGTTGGCTGGGGGCCCGACCACTTTCAACGGAGGACTCCATACCACACTCCAGCCCCTGCTCCGCCAGTGTGTGCTGCTCTTCTTCGATGACATTCTCGTCTTCAGTAAAACTATTGAAGATCATGCTAGTCACCTGCGACAAGTGTTCCAACTGCTTCAGCGAGATCAGTGGAAAGTAAAGCTCTCCAAGTGTGAGTTTGGTCAAAAGCAGCTTTCCTATCTCGGCCATGTCATCGGTGGAAAAGGCGTGGCCACAGGACCCAGTAAAGTTCAGGCAGTCAGCACATGGGCTACTCCAACAGACACAAAAGGGGTGCGAAGTTTCTTGGGACTGGCTGGCTATTACAAACATTTCGTGAGGAACTTTGGTGTGATCACTCGGCCCCTTTTCAACCTTTTAAAAAAGGGGGTGCCCTTTGTTTGGACGAGCAACACAAACACAGCCTTTCAGTTGCTCAAGCAGCAGTTAATCTCAGCCCCGGTTCTAGCCTTACCTGACTTCCAGGAACAGTTCATTGTGGAAACGGATGCTAGTGACAAAGGAATTGGAGCTGTTCTGCAACAGGAAGGACACCCCATCGCCTTCATGAGCAAAGCTCTGTCACCACGCTATCAAGGGCTATCAACTTATCAAAAAGAGTTCTTGGGAGTCATCATGGCAGTGGACCAGTGGAGATTATATCTACAACATGCAGAGTTTGCGATATATATGGATCAAAAGAGCCTGGTCCATCTGGAGCAGCAAAGACTCACCACTCCCTGGCAACAAAAAGCCTTCACTAAGCTCCTGGGTCTTCAGTACAAAATCAGGTACAAAAAAGGCTCGGAAAACACGGCCGCAGATGCTCTGTCTCATGCCAACCCCTCCACTATGCTATCTACATTGATAGTATGCCAACCTGCATGGTTGGAAGACATCAACAGCAGCTATAACATCAATCCTCAGGCCCAGCGCTTGCTCGAGCAGCTCGCTGTACGACCAGACCCCAAAGGAAGGTCTACTCTGCAACAGGGCATCATTCGTTTCCGAGGGCGCATCTGGCTGGGTGGATCGACAACAATGCAGCAACAGATCATCGGCGCTTTCCACGATAGCTCACTGGGGGGACACTCGGGCTACCTAGTTACATATCGCAAGATTCGACGCCTGTTCGCTTGGCCTAAAATGAAAACTCACGTGCAACAATATGTGCAATGCTGCCCGGTCTGCCAACATGCAAAACTAGATAGAGCAGCTTCTCCAGGTCTATTGCAACCTCTGCCAATTCTGAAAGAGCCCTGGGATCTTATCACTATGGATTTTGTGGATGGACTGCCGCAATCTGGGAAGCACAACTGTCTTTGGGTCATCGTGGATAAATGAACCAGATATGCTCATTTCTTGCCCCTGGCTCACCCGTATATAGCATCCAAAGTGGCCCAACTCTACATGACTCACATCTACAAGATACATGGGTTACTAGGGGCAATAGTCTCGGACAGGGACCCAGTCTTCACCAATCATTTTTGGCAGGAGCTGTTCAGGTATGCAGGCACTGAGCTTCGATTGAGCACAGCAAACCACCCTCAAACGGATGGGCAAACGGAATGCGTGAACCAGTGCGTTGAAACCTTCTTACGCTGCTTCACACATGCATGCCCGCGACGCTGGAGTTATTGGATCCCACTGGCTCAGTTTTGGTACAACTCTTCACACCACTCGGCCATTGGCATGTCGCCCTTCAAGGCCATGTTTGGCCACGAGCCCAAGTACTGGGGCATCTCGGCGTCCACATCATGCTCAATACCCTCCTTGTCTGCCTGGCTGGAAGAGCGCACAGTCATGCAGGATCTGGTGCAGCAACATCTTCATCGAGCCAAGAACTACATGAAGATACATGCTAATCAAAGGCGCTCTTTCCGCGAGTTCGAGGTGGGCGATAACCTTACATTCAGAAATCCATTGCCCCTCGGGCAAACCACAAGCTCTCCTTCAAATTCTACGGACCGTTCCCCATCATCGAGAAGATCAACGCAGTGGCCTACAAACTACAGCTGCCACCACAAGCCATGGTGCACCCCGTGTTTCACGTGTCCCAGCTTTGTCGAGCTTTGTCACCTGGTACGACCGTTCAATCCGAACTTCCTTACCACACTAATGATTTGGTTGTGCCTGGTGAGATCCTACAGTCTAAATGGCGCCGCAAGAATGGAGACATGATCGAGCAAGTCAAGGTCCGATGGACCGGCGCCTCCAACTTGGACGACACATGGGAAGACCGGCAAGCTCTGCAGGCTCGCTTCCCTCACGCAGCGGCTTGGGGTCAAGCCGCCACTCAAGGAGGAGGGGATGTTAGCGACCCTAACGGTGCGGACCCACAAGCCAGCAAGCCACACCAGGAGGAGGCGCGGCCCAGCTGCGCCAAGAGGCCCAATCCAAGGTACACAGGCCCAGAATGGGCCACAGCCAAGCCACGCTCTACTTAACCCTGGAGCGACGACTGGAGCACCATCCAGTGGATCAGGAACGACCCGGCGGCGGCTACCACTTTCCTATTTCCGAACCCTAGTTCATCATGTCCTTCCATTCGAGCTTCGCTCTTGTAATCGATTGTAATCGCTACTACTTCAGAGAGCACAATAGATCGATTCCCCTACCTTGATCCTATCACTATCTTATTTTCTTCTTTTTGATTTTCTATATGACAACATAGTATCACAATGGTTCCGCAGCAATGCGCGGGGCATCCTCTAGTTTAATATACATACAACAAAAATATATGTTTTTACCAACACAGTGAGAACAATTACTTCCTTGGGATTTCTAAGAAAAATATTCCTGTTAGTTTTTCCTCAAGCAAATAACAAGAAATGGTTAGAAAAGTTACAATATATTCAATCTTAATGTGACATGTGCAGGTATGATCATTAAAAATGTACACCGACTTGATCATGCAGATACAAAAAGAAAGAAGACAACCCCGCTTATTCACCAATCCTAGAACCCACAATGAAAGTTTCGGGAAATAATTACAAAAACCAATATTTCTTCATGGAATTTACACCTGACATCTACTATGGTTTTAGAAATATTTCATTAGGGAAAAGGTAGAGGGTGCATGCATATCTTTTGAGCTACTCTCAACCTCTTAATGTGACATGTGCATGTTTGATCATTAAAAATACACATTGGCCATGCAGACATTAAAGAAAAAGAAAAAACCCTATAACATTATCAGATCATTAATGTTGCTACTACACAATATCTACTGTGACTTGTTGTTGCTCTTTGTCTCTCCTATAACATTGAAAGTTGTTTTTCAAATCAAAGCTTAAACCATGAATGTTGCTAGACGAACAAAATTTTGAATGGACAAAGCAAAAAATATTCAAGACCTTGCTGGATTAAGAACCAGCAATATTTAAATAAGATCAAATGATATAAGAAGACATGAGGTCAAAATAATCACAGTAATAGCTCCGAAAGTAGAAGAATGATATAAGAACACATCAGTCAAATGATATAAGAAGACATGAACATTATAGCTTACTAAAGATTGTCCCACTTTCCTGCCTAAAGGTTGGTCCTGAGCTCCCGCTTAAAAGATGTAATTAGGAAATGAGTATATATTTTCTTCGCAGATTCAATACCATCATTGCTGGTATATTAAATTACACTATATCGAAACACTGGATGCCTTTGAAAAATTCGCATTAAAATTATCCTAGCTTCCAAACAAACATGAAGAATCAAATTAGTCATTGGGTTAAATAGGATGGTCCTACCTACCTGGCAGTGGAATATAATTTATTTTCTTACCACTGTTATAGCGAAACTTACAACATAAGAATCGATTGTTTGTGCAAATAACTAACTAAATTCTCTATTCCGATAGTTTCTATTCATTTTCACTTGTCCGATTCAATGATAAATCAATTGGCCAGATGTCCATTCATTATGATCGAGGAAGATAAATGAAATGCAACATCATCTCTCTTACACGGTATACTAAAAAAAGTAATTTACAACATACTATCGAAGATGTCAAATAAGCAAAGCAATTGGCACACAATTGATGAAAGCTCAAATGGATAGCCCTTAATTTAGGTTATGCATCCACCACTTATGAAATATTGCATTCAAAATCAGGTAAGTGGTCATTCGGAGCCAGGGCCCTCTATTGCCTGATCACGCGCGTATGTGTTTGCATGTGCGCGTGCGTGCGTTTGGAGACACCCACACAAAACACACACACGCACATTATTACAACTGTGTGAGAGAGAGAGGGATGCAACATCCGCATGTGTTTTGACTAGCTGAAATGTAACATACAAAAAGATTATTTGCCTTCACATTGTACATTTATCACCGCAGAATTGATGACTCCACTACAAATTACACTTCTATATAATTTCCAAGCTGGCTTCAATGATAACAGTTTCTTGAAGTAGTATGAAGTGTCAAATCTTTCCAAATTTGGCTGCTACTAATTGCTATAGTAGATTAGAAAGAGAAAATACCGTGTCAAAATCTGGATGGTGAACATCCTGTCCCTGACTCACTAAATGTCGGGCTAGAACCAATGAGCTGCAACAGCGGCGCCATTCACTCAAAACCTGCATAACGTCCCGCTAAACAAGAGCATTCGACATAGAAAAAAACTTCAACAATGCATCTGACATCAAAGGACTTCTGTTTAGCGGCTATACACAGAGTCGCAGAACAATTAGCAGAATAAAACATCTACTTGAGAAGAAAACACTTAGATTAGTTTGTACATAAAAGGTCTTGGTGATTGTCTCCAAGTACACTGAATAGTTTACCGTATGAAGCATCCACATGAGAAGAAAAACCAAACAACATATAACTGAGATCATTTACCTATTAATGATTGTTTGACGAACTCCAACGACCTTAATCGAGATGATATATGCATCATTCTTCTCTTCGAAATGCCCGATAACCTTCATATGGACGATACTTGCATTTGTTTGAAGTATCCTTGCGTTGTGCGCATTCACAAACCAGATTGAAGTATTCCCTTTTAGCAATATACAACTGTGCTCAACCAAATGAAAAATAAAATAAAAATATGTAGCCATGGCCATCATTGAAATATCATACTGTTGCCTACTTGTTCGTACTCGCTGTACAGGAGGGTTTACCTTGTCGTGGCCTCACGCTCGCCTTAAGAGACAAAAATCTTGTCAGTAATCTCGACATGTGTAATAGTCGCCTGCAACCACGCTCGCCTTTGTCGGAGCATCTGCTCTTCAATGCTCAAGATCACGTCCACGTAGACGATCTAGTCGCTAGCCATGTTCCCTTGAATGGAGCCTTGCCTTCATGTTCTTTATGGATGATGGAGTGGTTGCACCGCAGTGGCAGATGCAGAGGAACAAATGGAATGCGCTGGCAAAGCGCGAGATCTAGTGGGCATCACGATGGCTGTAACATCCCAAATTTTCAATTTGGAATGTTATACATTAGATCATCAATGCATATCATATTTCTTTTGCATTTTGGTTGATCCTAGAAATTCTACGCAACTCAATGACTCACGGAGAGAGTTGGGGATTTCGATATTTTCATATTTGAGTTCTCTCAAATTTTGAGAATATGATCATTTGATTTTATTTATTTTATCATCAATTATTTCTATTACAAAAATATGAGAGAGGGAATAAAATGACTTTCCCAAAATAAAGAAATATTGAGGATTTAATAATAAAATCAAATAAGATTTTATTTCGGAGTTTTTCGGTGTTTTATTTGAATTTAGGAAAAATGCGTTTTTCAAAAAATTGCATTTAGGTCCCAAATAAATGTTCACCTCGTGAGGCTTGATTTTAGAAGCCCGCGAAAATTTATTTCGGAATTTTTGGAGTCCGTTTAGTATTTCTTTTTATTTTTCTTCCGAGCGGAATTACAAAAGCGCGCCCGACTGGGCCAAGGGCCCAGCCGAGCCAGGCCGGCCCAGCCGCCGCCGCCTCCCGCTCGAGCAGCCGCCGGACTCGGGAGGAGTCCAAGCCGGAGCCGCCACGCCGCTGCCCGACCCCCTCCCCAAGTCAGCCCCCCCCCCTCTTAAATATCGGACCCCGCCGCCCCTCACCTCACCCCGCCCCGCCCGGAGCCAGCCGCCGAGCCGCAGCCGCCCCGCCGCCTGCGCTGCTGCCGCCGCCGCCGCTGCTGCGTCGCCCCGCCGCCCCGCATAGCCGCCGCCGCCTCCGGAGTGCCTCGCCGGAGGTATACCCGCCGCCGTTCGCCTCGGGGTTTTTTTTTTGAAATCCTAGATCGGTTTATTTTTTCTGATTTATTTATTTAGTGAACGTTCACCGATCCGTTCGTTTTAGCGAACGTGTTCCCCGGTTAGTTTCTGTTAATGAACGTCCGTTCGATTAACTGTTCGTCAGTTTTCTTTTCTCGGATTAAATTCGCGATTTCTCTGATCGCGATTCCTGATCCGATTTTTGTTTTAGTTCAATTTTTCGCTCGTTTATCGGAATCAGGCGATTCAAGCGCCTAGAGTTTCCTCTCGAAACCCTCTATCCGTTTAACCAACTTAAACAAGATTTTGCTACTGTAAAATTTGCCCTAGATCCAGATTGCTAGAACGAAGTTGTTTTCTTTCGCCGTTTGTCTTTCGTTGCTTCGTTCGATTTGATTCTTTGGCCAACCGGAGTTCTTAAGTTGAACCTTCTGGTTAGATCTCTTGTTTGAGTTTTTCATGTGCATTAGATGAGTACTTATTGTATGCTCGTTTGTTTGTTTGCGATAGAGTATCCGGAGTGCGCCGCCTGTTACTTCGAATCGCTAGGTTTCCCGGATCATCAGCAAGGCAAGTAACACTTTGATCATACCTTTTCTACTACCCAGTTTTATTGCATTAAATCAATTCTCACACATTGCATGATTAGGATCTAATTAAATTGTGGGATGGGAAGTAGATGAGGTAGTACCTATTACCTGTTTATTTTCAAACCTTTGGGAGTTACTTCTACGTTTGCTTATTATGCCATGCTATGCTAGTAGACGTGGATTGGGTGAGTGAAATTCATGACAAATGTGAGATTGTTAATTAATGGTTTATCTAAGGTGGCAACTTAAACACACATCTGGATGGATTGAGGCACCTGGGTATTCCAGGACTTGCCTGTTTTTTTTGGACCGCCACCCAGGCTCAAAGGGATCATAAGACTATTCATACTAGAAACTTCCGTGTGCAGCCACAAGCTATTATGGGCTCTAGCATAGTTGACTAAGTTGTGTGAACTCTTACAATGGTAGACTAGCAGATGTAGGGGATGTAGGTGGTACGGTCTACCCGATCGTAAGGTGCTAGCACTTCTGAAAGACTATGTCTCGGCCATCCGTCTTCTCAAACACCCTGTAGTGCAAGAAACCAAACGGAGGCGATCGAGTCTTGTGGGGAAAAGTGCGCAAACCTCTGCAGAGTGTAACAAACTAATCAAGATTAGCCGTGTCCCCGGTTATGGATATCTTGAGTATCTAGTACCTGGATTTTCATGTGAATCTCAACATGTTACTCTAAATTAATTTTGTTGGATTATTTTAATGATGATGCTTAAGTGGGATTGAGAATGTTGTTAACCATTCTCAATGTTTAACAACTACCATGATAGTTAAATAAATTTTATTCCTTTGAAGTAGGGAAAAATTGGCTTTACGCAAAAACTATAACCATAGAGCTTTCCACTAGCCAAATATGCATATAGTATAGTTGTTTCATTCCATTACTCTCTATGTGTTACCTTACCAGCATATTCCATGTGCTGACCCGTTTTCGGGCTGCAACGTTAATGTTGCAGACTTTCCAGACGATGATTAAGGAGTTTTTAGGTCGTGGTTCTATACTCAGTGATGTCGTTGGAGTTGATGGACTCACTTATCTTCCAAGCCTTCCGCTGTTATCGTTATTAGATGGCCTTAAGCCATATTTATTGTACTAAGTTCTCTTATGAGACACTCGATGTAATACGTGTGTGATTGCTACTCTGCTATAAATCCTCCGAGTACCGTGTGATGTCAGCATTACTGATCCAGGGATGACACCGGAGCACAGAGATCAGATTGTTTGAGGTCTGGTCGCTACAGAGATGGTATCAGAGCACACACTGACTGTAGGACACGACCACTATGCTAAAAGACCTAGATCACTATTCACTCTTTTCTTCTCTGACCTCTCATCTTTCCTACTTTTTAGGATGGCGGATGCAAGGAACAAGTTCACACAACCGGATGAAGATACACCGTTTGGACGACACTTGAAGGAAGTCACTAGGTACCTGAACATAGGAGTACTAAGCTTCACGGGAACCTACAACGGCACTTTACATGAAGAAGAGCGCTGGATGATTCAAGTTCAAGTTCCAGGCAGGACGTTCATGCTAGTCACTGAGCCCATAGAGTTTTCTTTTGATGCACCAACTTGGAGTCTAGGAAAGAGCATGGCAGCTCACATCGCCATGGGACGCATTGGAGAAGTATACCGCAAGGATCTCAAAGATACTATCTACCAGATTTGTGGGCGCCGAGATGAACACTGGGAGATGATCAGCACCAGGAAGGATAGATCAATTGCACCTTTTATCCAGGAGTTAAATCAGCACATTCGATGACAGGAGAACCAGTTGTGCGCCGACATGATAGATCTGAAGAAGGCTAAGACTAGAATCAAGAAACTGGAGGAAGAACTCAAGGCTACACGTGAAGATTATGAAGAAGAAATTGAAGTATTGGTGGAGAAGAATGACGACCTAATCAAGAAGATTGGAATATTTATGGGAGGCCCTACGCCAGTAGATGAAGATGAAGAACCCCAGGAAATTAGCCCGGAAGACTACATCATCATCGACGGCACCGACTCGGAAGCAGATAGTAGCGATGATGACTATGTTGATGAAGCTGGAGCAGATATCATGGAGTCTGCAACCGAAGAATATTTCTAGTAGACCACCTCATCAGTAGTAGTAGTCCACCATGTAAATATAGTAGTCCGAGCACTTTTGCGATAGTCAGATCGATTGTATGCCCTTGTTTGATTGATTGAAGTGAATTGTTTGCTTTTGCCTCATGTGCATGTGGGTAGTGTTTTCTCTTTAGACCCCCTCTATTCTTATATCTCATCTTTTCTAAAAACCCTCAGATGCCTCCGAGATGTGACCCCGGATTTGCTTTCCCACCGGAGCTCACCCAGTTGATCCAGCAGCAGAACACATTGATGCAGTTGCTAGTCCAGAATCAGAATCAGGGGAACAATAACAACAACCCACCACCACCACCACCACCTGTTGACCACTTAGCCCGTTTTCTTAGGCTAAATCCGCCGGTGTTTTCCAGTAGCACCGAGCCGATAGTAGCAGATGATTGGCTCCGCAAGATAGCTAGGGAGTTGACTACAGCAGGATGCACCGATGCGGAGAAGGTGAAGTTTGCCGCACATCAGCTAGAAGGACCCATAGCATCATGGTGGGAGAATTTCACAATCACTTTCCTAGTCGACATCGTCACATGGGACCAGTTTCAGCAGGCTTTCCGTACTGCCCATGTTTCATCAGGAGCTATGGCCATGAAGAAGCATGAGTTTCGTAACTTGCGCCAAGGAGGACGGACAGTTGGCCAGTATGTGGAGGAATTTAGTAAGTTAGCATGTTATGCCCCAGATGACGTCGCTACGGATGCAGCTAAGCAAGAGAAGTTTCTGGAAGAACTGAATGATGAGTTGAGCATGCAGTTAATGGTGGCCACCTTCAACAACTACCAGGAGTTGGTAGATCGTGCACTTATGATTGAAGGGAAGCAGCAGCAAATTGAGAATCGCAAGAGGAAGTATGGACAAGGAAAGTACAATTCAGGAGCTCAGCAGAAGCCACGTTTTACCCCTAGACCGGGAGGACATTTTCAGCATACTCATGGAGGAGGTAGCTCGCACAATCACAATGGCACCAAGAATGGTAATGGCAATGGAGGAAGCAACAGCCAGAGTCGCACCAACCCCTCAACCCCAGCCAAGAAGGACCTAAGCCAAGTCACTTGCTTTAAGTGTTCGAAGACAGGACATTATGCCAATGAATGTCCTGAATTACAAAATGGAAATACCAATGGAAGTTCTGGGAAGAAGCCGAACCCTTTCAACAGGGGACAGGTGAACCACGTTAGCGTGGAGGAGGTTGAAGCTCAGCCCGATGCAGTAATAGGTAAGTTTTTGGTTAAGTCATTTACTGCACTAGTTCTTTTTGATACTGGTGCATCGCATTCATACATCTCAAGGGGATTTGTGGATAAGTATAACCTACCAACCCAAGCCCTTAGGTCACCCATGTTAGTAACCTCGCCCGGAGCAGAGTATGTGGCTAGTCTATGGTGTGATCGGTTACCATTAAGGATTGGTAACTATGTTTTTCCCTCAGACCTAATAGTATTGAAATCTCAAGGATTGGATGTGATATTAGGCATGGATTGGTTATCAAAGTATGAAGGGAATATTGAATGTACTAGTAAGTCAATTTTGCTTACCACCCCGAAAGGGAGAAGGATCAAGTATGTATCCCGGCATGTGCCAAAGAGGACTCAAGTAAATTGCCTAACAGGAGTTGTGCGGGAGGAAGTACCAGTGGTAAGGGATTTCCCTGATGTATTTCCAGAAGAGTTGCCAGGCATGCCACTGGATAGAGATATCGAGTTCTTGATTGAGCTATTTGAAAGTGCGTTATATCGACTAGAGGGGGGGTGAATAGGCGATTTTTATGAAAGTCTTCAAAACGTGGAAGTTATGAAGACAAACGATAGAAATAAACCTATTACCCTGCAGTGGAAGGTAGACTACACTAGGCAAGCCATAGTCAAGTATTCAATGGAGTGAAAGCACAATGACTAATAGTAGCAATGTAGTAAGGATCGGGTAGGAAGATATTATGAAGCCAAACAGAAAACACAGTCACTCAGTGAAGATAAAAGATAGTGCAATCATACAATGACTTCACAAGGACCAACAGTAAGTAAAGGGAAGGAAAGGATGAAAACAGTGACACGTTGAAAACAATGATTTGTTGGACCAGTTCCAGTTGTTGTGACAACTGTACGTCTGGTTAGGGCGGCTAGGTATTTAAACCTGAGGACACACAGTCCCGGACACCCAGTCCTGAACACGCAGCTCAGGACACCCAGTCCTCACCGTATTCCCCTTGAGCTAAGGTCACACAGACCTCGCCCAATCACTCTGATAAGTCTTCAAGGTAGACTTCCAAACCTTCATAGACTTCGTTCACCGGCAATCCACAATGTCTCTTGGATGCTCAGAACGCGACGCCTAACCGGCTGGAGGATTCACAGTCCTCAAGTGTAATAAGTCTTCAGATCACACAGACAAGCAGACTTAAGTGATGCCTAATTCTCTTTGGCTCTGGGTGGTTAGGGCTTTATCCTCGCAAGGAATTCTCTCTCAAAGGCTTCGAGGTGGGTTGCTCTCAAACGACAAAAGTCGTACTCTGAATTTGAGCAGCCAACCGTTTATGGTTGTAGGGGGTGGGCTATTTATAGCCACTTGGCAACCCGACCTGATTTGTCCGAAATGACCCTGGGTCACTAAGGAACTGACACGTGTTCCAACGGTCAGATTTCAAACTCACACGGCAACTTTACTTGGGCTACAAGCAAAGCTGACTTGTCCGACTTTGGACAAGATTCGCTCTCAAAGTCTTCACTCGAAGACATAGGTTTTGTTTAAGCATCACTTCAGTCATTCTGACTGGTTCTCTTGAACCCCACTTAACAGTACGGTGGTTCCTATGACTCAACAAAGAGGAAGAAAAAGACCTACGAAAGATCTAAGTCTTCGAGCTCCATAGGCTTCATGCGATGTCTTCTCTTGTCATAGTCTTCAATGTGAATATCTTCATAACCACCTTTGACTTCAATGTCTTCATACATTTTTAGGGGTCATCTCTGGTAGGAAAACCGAATCAATGAGGGACTTCTACCTGTGTTATCCTGCAATTCTCACAAACACATTAGTCCCTCAACTAGGTTTGTCGTCAATACTCCAAAACCAACTAGGGGTGGCACTAGATGCACTTACAATCTCCCGCTTTTTTTGGTGATTGATGACAAACTAGTTGAAGTTTTCAACGGGGAATATAGTCTGTGAAATTGTAAAGGATAAGGAATTGTCTTCATAAGTTGCAAGGGCCCCCCTGAAGATGTGCATATAAGTAATTTGCTTTTGGAATGCAAATGCACATGGTAGGTTGTACTTGTGGAGATCCACTTCAACTTATGATGACAATCCACTATGCATGAGAAAGTATGTGAAGATAATGACATGCATAATGGAAAATGGACGTTTGTAGAATGATCTAAGTGCGGAATTTATCATCGCACATGCGGAATTTATCATCGCAACACAAGGTGGCAAATAAGTAGCAGACGAGCATCGAGGTTAAGTGTTACAACTCAAAGAACCAAATGTAGCAAAACGAGAGTTGTAAGCACGAAGCAAAATATAAAGCGCCCGCCCATATGGACCCGCTTGAAGACTATAAAACTCATATGCTTCTCCCCCTTTTGTCAGTAAGGACCAAAAAGGTTTGAAGACATAGAGCATCTACTCGTTCCCATGAAGAGTAGGTGAAGCAGCAGGGTCGTTGGTGGTGTTTGGCGGTGCAGAAGAGCTTGGAGCAGAGTCGAAGCGTGCTGAAGGAGGTGGCAGTGAAGTAGCATCGTCTTCATCCTCGATCACTCTGGCATTCACAGTTGCAGGAGAGGAAGAGAACTCAGAGTCTTCAAGGGATGGAGTTCGTCGCAGCACTGCCCTTCGAGGAGGTGTGGAGTCAAACTTGAATCGCTCAGAGAAGCCATCCTCTTGAAGATCATCTTCAGAACACATCAGCGTCAGCCCTTTCCATGTGCGGCGAGAGGTTTCATGGGCAACAAAAGCATTCTTGGTGGCAAGATTGCGAATGCGATTAACATCCACCAAGAGGCTTTGCATTTGACGCTTCAGCCAGTCATGATGCCTATCCTGTTTCTGATGAAGAGCCACAAGAAGCTCTCAATCGTTGAGAACACGAGTGCGCTTCTTGGGTCGTGGAGCAGTTGTACTGTCAGTGGCTTCAGTGAGAGCAGGATGCGGTGCACGTGTAGTGCCAGCCAAAGGATACACACGAGTTACGGCTTCAACGCCTTCAACATTCTGAGAAAACTTTGATGCTCTGCATTCTGAAGACTTAGAGGTACCTTGGCAGGCTCAGGATAGATGGCTTCAATAGACATATCCACATCAGGCAAAAATATCCGATGATTGCGGGCAGAGGGCTGATATGAGATAGAGGAGTGAAGTTTGATCAGCCGCATCACCCAAGGGGCGTAGAACTTCAAACCAAACAGATCAGAGCCAGATGCAGCAAGTTGGCGAATGAAGAAATCCTGTGTATTGAAGCATTTTCCATGAAGAATGTAGAAGACCAAAGTCTTCATTGCACCTTCCAGCTTGGCATGGGGAGAATGTCCTTTGATTGGCCAGAGAGTTCGCCTTATGATATGATAAATGGTTCTTGGCAGATACTCAAGGTCTTCAATGAAGAACTTCGTGGGATAAGCAGCATCTTGGGGCAATGGCTTCATCATACTGAGCATCTGACTCATATTAGGTTCAGTCTTCTGAAAGATGCTCTCAATAGCTTCACTATGAAGCAGACAGCCATGCTCGTAGAGATTGCCAGGAGTGGGCAAACCAGTGAGCTCAATGATGTCAAAGGCTCTGGCTTCGTGATGAACGTTTCCTGTCATCCACTCCAGGACCCAAGTCTTCGGATCTCTGCTATACCCGCGGATGTGAAGTGTGGCATAGAATTGGAGCAGCAACTCTTCATTCCAATGCTCTTGGTCAGTGACGAACGGCAGCAGTCCAACCTCTTTGAAGCAATCCAGAGCTTCTTCCAGACAGGGCAGACTAGCTATTGCTTCAATGTCAAGGTGCTTGTGTGGGAAGATGCGACTTTGGTTGTAAAGAACGCATGAGTAATAGCTTCGCTGCGGATAACTCCAGAACCGATCGGATGATATTCTTTCCCTTGAGTAGGGGTTCCTGGAGCTATTGAAGAATGTGTTGTCTGCTCTGAAGCCATTGATATTGAAGGAGCCAGGTGCTGATGCAGGACCTAGGAACCTTGGCAATCTTGGGATTGGCTTCTGCACCTAAGGCCTGTGCTCAACATGATAGTCGAACTGGGGACCGGCAGCAGACGCATGAACAGAAGCGGCGGGATCAGTGGCTTCGCTGACTTCTGGTGCTTTTGTTGGTGAGGGCTCCACATTAGCTGATCCCATCGCTGCTGAAGACATTGGTCACCATGACCATGTTGAAGATGATGCATCCCTTCCTCAGCTAGAGCACCAACAAGTATCATCGCCTATGCTCACGCACAGCGAACTCATCAGCATTGGTCGTCCACTGACGCCAATTGCACAGGATGCTTCATGGGCGGATCGCCCACAAGAGGAAGAAGACTTTGAGGCCCAGCCAATAGCAACTCCACAGGCGTCACTCGCGTTGCGCAGGCTTCGCAAAGGTCCAAGGCCTCAAGTCTCTACCAAATACAATCCGGCTGGAAAGTCTTCCTTTTCTTCTTGGCGGGGGCAGTAGCAGAGGCTTCAGGATGTTTTCTCTTCCTTGCTTCAGCCTCAGCAGTCCTGGTCTTCTTCAGTTCTGAATCGGTTGACCTGGCCTTTAGCTTCGGTCCAGTCATGCTAGTTGGGAAGACAAGGGGATCTACTTCCTGCCTTGGTGCTTCGGGTTCAGCCATAACGGGCTTCTTCGTCTTCTTGGCAGCCATCCTGGGGTCGATGCCAGGACGCCCAAGGGCCTTGCACTTCTCAGCCCCATTGTAGCCTTGCACACACCTATCAGCCAAGACCTTCATGCGCTCACGAGAACCCTGAGCTTCTGCACGTTTCTTTAGAAAGGCTTCCTTGAGCTCGTGCAGCATAATCTTGAAGTTCTTCACGTCTTGCACGCTGTGCTTGGCCATATGCTTCTTGGACTGAGATTTCTCAAAGTCAATCTTCTGCTTCAGTTCAACAATGCGTTGGGCGATGGCTAACTCTGAAGCAATGGCACCATGGAAGGCGACACTAAGGCCAATGGGTAGTTGCAGATCGTCGAAGCTGATGTTTGGCGTGTCAAACCATTCATCAATGAAGTTGTGGATGATTTTTACATCAAAGAGAGGCAGATCATTGAAGATTTCTGCTTCTTCTTTGCTCTTGATGAGTTGCTCAAGAGCGTCATCTGCAAGATCTTCATCACTTGACAGATCAATGGCATCATTGCGCAAAATGGCAGTAGCAGTTAGCTCTTGGCCAGTGTGTGGCAGAGGCATCTTGACCTTCTGGGGCTTGGAGATGCGTGACAAATCTTCAGACTGCACACTGTCTTCAGGAGGTGCAGTTGCCAGTGGCTTCGCTCGTGAGATTTTTGGTGAAGGGGCAGGCTTTGAAGCTTTAGACTTCTTCAACTTCTTTGGCTTCGGCGCTGCAGGCGCTTCATCTGATTCAGTGTCAGCTGCAGGCTCATTCACGGCTGTCCCTTAAACCAAGATATGGGCGATGAGACCTTCAAGGTTGTAGAAAGGACCGACGACATTGGGTTCTGCATCACGGGTGCTGTCAGCCCTTGGAGCAGAAGGACCAGGGTTGAAGTCCAGTCCCAATGTCTTCTTGTTCTGCTTCGCTGAGTTCTGGGCAAACTGAAAGTTGTGCTTGAACAGAATGTCATCACGACACCATAGCAGTGACGATGGGTCAGCATCCACAGGCTGCGGTCCATGGACCATGCAGGGATAGAAGCCTTGTTCAATGGCTTCATCTCCGGTCCTGGGTTGAAGATTTTTGTAGAGGATGTCTCCCCATGGTCGCTTGATGGCATTCTTTTCAGCATATTCCTTTGTCACAAATTTGTACTTGAACCACTGTTCTGCCCAATAGGGTCGAATCCATTGGATTCGTGTTTTGCGCTGATTGTAATCCTCTTCAGGATTTGTCTTGTACAGTTCTGAGAAGTCATCTGGCAGATCTCTTGATGTTTCTCCATGATGCTTTCTGCCACCCTTCCTTGCTGATTTCTTTGAAGCCATGAACTTTAAACTGAAAGGCTTCAATACGTTCAAAGGCTTCAAGGGCTTTCGCTTGCTGGACAGACAGGAACTGGCTTCGGGAGAATTGATATGATGTTGTAAGAATTCTGCAAATGAATGCAGACTATGAGAACCAAGGGATTCTCCCACGGACATGTACCTGTGACAGCATTAAGGTGCGAGGGAAGGGGAAGAGGTCATATGCATTCTCAGAAGATTTTGAATATAAATCAGTTTAGAAGGCATTGACCTCATCCTGCGAAGACATTCACTCATAGATAAGGAGTTGGTTCCAGATTTGTACGAATCCAGAGATCAGTACAAGTGAGGAATCTAACTACTTTGTGAAGCATAAGTGAATATACTAGGCATGTTATGAGATGCAATATGAGAGAGATCTAACTTGTGTGAATAGAAACTGCTTGTGGTAGAAAGTGACAAAGCCATAGGATCAACGGTGCCGTAAAAAGGAAGTTTTATTTACCACACTAAGAACTGCTAGACGGAGTGGAAGAGGAGGCCGAGCAGTTCGATCTTCCGTGCCCTAACTTGGCGACGGAGGACACCTACGGCGACAGCGAAGAGGATGATGTCCGCGGTCGGCGTGAAGACGGTGTCGGAGAGATTGCGGCAGCGAAGCGCTTCGTCGCTGGCGTCGTCGAGGGCTAGCAGTGGCGCTAGGGTTCATGCGAGAGTGGAAGAAGAGATAATGACCGTTGTGAAGTGTGTATTTATAGGTACAGGGGCGGCACTGCGTTATTACATAGGTGCCCCTGGCGATTCGCATCTGAGGAACACGTGGCCATCCTGCAGAATTTTGGGGTTTGTTCCACGTCCCACGCACGCCTAGATTGCCGGGTGGACGTTCCTACTTCTCCAGGTTTCATGTGGAGGAATGAGCATTGAAAGCGGACTTAAGGTTTGTCTCTGTATCTTCTGCTGACAAGGACGCAGAGAAGACATTCGACAGTTTCAATAGAATCCATATGATTTGGAGAGATAGAGTTTGAGATAGAAAGCACAGAGAGGTTAGGGTCCGATCACATTCACTTAGTTCAAAAGATTCAACAAGAAGACATAGCTATAAGTGAATGATGTAGAGGACAGAACACTAGTAGATATGTATATAATCAACATAGTGAAGATAATCATGAAAACATGTTGAGATTGAAGCCAAACCAAATGTGAAGACATAGCAAGGTAACGCCATGAGTGAAACACTTCAAATAGAACATTTGGTGGTGGCGTTACCCACCGTATAGGAAGTATTAGACCCAGACACGGCGCATAATTATCGTGGCGCTCTGAAGTCAAATTCCACATTAATGTATTCACACTTAGAATGTATATCTTCATTGATTGAAGATATACTTCGTGTGTTGCACATCTAAGTCATCAATATGCATAAGGGTTAGGATGTGTGCCTGATCATAGGACATTTGAGGATTCCAGGATATTTAGCTCACACCGTAACTTGCAAAATCTCTTCTCATCCAAGGGCTTGGTGAAGATATCTGCCAATTGCTCTTCAGTGTTGACGTGTATGATATCAATATCTTCCTTCACAACATGATCTCTGAGAAAGTGATGATGAATTTCAATGTGCTTTGTCTTCGAGTGCTGAACTGGGTTGTTGGCAATCTTGATGGCGCTTTCATTGTCGCAGTAGAGTGGCACTTGCTTCAGATGAATGTCATAGTCCTTGAGTGTTTGCTTCATCCACAGAAGCTGAGCACAGCAAGATCCAGCAGCAATGTATTCAGATTCAGCAGTGGAGAGAGATACACAGTTCTGCTTCTTTGAAGACCAACATACAAGTGATTGTCCCAGAAAATGACATGTGCCTGATGTAGACTTGCGATCCACTTTGTCACCAGCATAATCAGCATCCGAGAATCCAACCAGATCAAACTCTGAGCACTTTGGATACCATAATCCTAGAGTTGGGGTGTGAGCCAAATATCGAAGAATTCGCTTCACAGCTAAGTGATGCGACTCCTTTGGTGCCGCTTGGAATCGAGCACACATGCAAACACTAAGCATAATATCTGGCCTAGATGCACATAGATAAAGTAAAGAACCAATCATGGAGCGGTATACCTTCTGATCAAACTCTTTACCATTGTCGTCAGGACCCAGATGATGCTTGGCTGGCATTGGCGTCATGAAGCCTTTGCAGTCTTGCATACCGAACTTCTTCAGGCAATCTTTGAGATACTTCTCTTGAGATATGAAGATGTCGTTGCGTTGCTGTCGTATTTGAAGACTGAGAAATAACTTCAGCTCTCCCATCATAGACATTTGATATTGCTCTTGCATCATAAATCCAAACTCTTCACTGTACTTCTGATTGGTGCACCCGAAGATAATGTCATCCACATATATTTGGCACACAAACAGTTCACCATCATATGTCTTCGTGAAGAGAGTGGGGTCGAGGGAACCATGTATGAAGCCTTTGCTCTTCAGGAAGTATTTGAGTGTGTCATACCAGGCCCGAGGGGCTTGTTTGAGGCCATACAGTGCCTTGTTGAGCTTGTATACCATGTCAGGATGTTTTGGATCTTCAAAGCTAGGTGGTTGTGCAACATACACTTCTTCTTCAATCTTGCCATTGAGAAAGGCGCTCTTCACATCCATTTGATAAAGAAGTATGTTGTGATGATTTGCATAGGCCAGCAGTATGCGTATGGCTTCAATTCTAGCCATAGGAGCAAATGTTTCATCGAAGTCAATACCTTCCACTTGAGTATATCCTTGAGCAATGAGACGAGCTTTGTTTCTGACAACTTGACCGTGCTCATCTTGTTTGTTGCAGTATATCCATTTTGTGCCTATTATGTTGTGCTTCCAAGGATCGGGACGCTTAACCAGTTCCCATACATTATTCAGCTCAAACTGTTGAAGCTCTTCTTGCATAGCTTGAATCCATTCAGGTTCCATGAAGGCTTCTTCAACTTTCTTGGGTTTTGTTGTTGAGACGAATGCGAAGTGCCCACAGAAATTTGCTAGCTGAGTTGCCCTTGAACGAGTGAGTGGACCGGGTGCATTGATGCTATCAATTATTCTTTCAATCTGCACTTCATTGGCAACATGAGGATGTACAGGACAAAGATTTTGCTCTTGCTGATCATTGTCATCGTTAGAGGGATTGTCTTCAGGCTGAGCATTGTCTTCAGGTTGATCAGGTGCTGAGATGATAAGTTCTTCTTCAGGATGAGCTTCAGAAGGTATAATTTCTCCAGTTCCCATTAGCTTGATTGATTCACTGGATGGAACTTCATCTAGCACATTTGGCAAGTGCTCTCTTTGTGAATCGTTGGTCTCATCGAACCGCACATCCACTGTTTCAACCACTTTATAATGAAAGAGATTGAAGACTCTGTAGGAGTACGAATCCTTTCCATATCCAAGCATAAAACCCTCATGTGCTTTTGGTGCAAACTTTGAGGTGTGATGTGGGTCCTTGATCCAGCACCTGGCGCCAAATACTCCGAAGTAACTGACATTTGGCTTCTTGCCAGTAAGGAGCTCATAAGATGTCTTGTTCAGAAGCTTGTGAAGATAAACACGATTGATTGTATGGCATGCAGTATCAATGGCTTCAGGCCAGAATTTTCTTGGAGTCTTGTATTCATCTAGCATCATTCTGGCCATCTCAATGAGTGTTCTGTTCTTGCGTTCGACGATGCCATTCTGTTGTGGCGTGTACGGGGCTGAGAATTCATGTGTGATGACCAAGGTATCAAGATATGTATCAAGGCCAGTGTTCTTGAATTCAGTGCCATTGTCACTTCTGATATGCTTTATCTTGGCGCCATAGTTGTTCATTGTTCGATTGGCGAAGCGTCTGAAGACATCCTGCACTTCAGTCTTGTAAAGGATTATGTGCACCCAAGTATATCTAGAATAATCATCAACAATGACAAAGCCATAGAGACAAGCAGTAGTAGTAAGAGTTGAGTAATGAGTGGGACCGAAAAGATCCATGTGAAGCAGTTCGAAGGGTCGAGTAGTAGTCATGATTGTCTTCGAGGGATGTTTGGCCCTCATCATCTTTCCTGCCTCACAGGCACCGCATAAGTGATCTTTCTTGAACTTGACGCCCTCTATGCCTATGACATGCTTCTTCTTTGCCAGGGTGTGGAGGTTCCTCATGCCAGCATGCCCAAGCCTCCGATGCCAAAGCCAACATTCTGAAGCTTTTGCTAGAAGACATACGGCAAGCTGTTGTCCTGCCGAGAAATCTACCACGTATAAATCATCTTTTCGATACCCTTCAAATACTAGAGACTTGTCAGATTCCATTAGAACAAGGCAACGATATTTTTCAATATTACGATCATGTTTAAATCGCAAAGCATTGAGACAAATATTAAGTTGAAGCCAAGGGATTCAACAAGCATGACTTTATCCATGTGTTGATCCCATGAGATTGCAACTCTACCTAGACCCAATACCTTACTTTTACCAGTGTCAGCAAATGTGATGTGGCTCTTGTCGGATGGACGTAAGGTTGAGTCCATAAGAAGGCTTCTTTTGCCAGTCATGTGATTTATACACCCACTATCAATAATCCATTCTGAAGACGCTGGTGTCGTACCCTACAGTGCAGTTAGGGGGATAGACTTCACGAAGAGAATTGTGAAGCAAAAACATTTGACGAACCAGTGGGTTATGAAAGCTTAGATCCAGATTAGGACTAATAGGGAGAGTAGCAAGCGATTCAGGAACGAAGTACATAGTAAGACCATTCGGGCATTTGATCTTGCGCCCTACAAGATGTTTAAGGTCCCCAGCAATAGCGTCAGACGATTTTGGTTTTCTGCTGGAGATCTTTCCCTGCAAAAGAGAGTTAAGCTTTCTTAGCCACCCACATCTTCAAGGATGGCTTAGAAGCAATAAGTCTAAGTGCAGCATCTGAGAACTTTGGCTTTGGAGCCCTAGCAAACAGTCTTGCAGGCGGACAATAGTACTCATAAGAATAAGCATAATAGTTCTTGGTCTTATGAACATGGCGGTTTGATGAACCGCTCTCACATTCATAGGCCTGAGTATGGTTTCCCTGCAAAACATTTGTGTTAGTGCGACTCCGGTGAGTCCTCTGTCTGTATGAAGCCTTTGGACCGTATGAAGCCTTTGGTCTGAGGTTTGTCTTCTTCACGTGAGGTGTCATGATGACATTCACAGGAAGATTCTCCAAACACTTTTTCGGAACCCAGATCTTCTTCATAGGCGGTCCATTCCTGCAGTTAGTATCAATGTACCTGGCAAACACTTCACCATTCTGATTCTTAAACAGTTTATAGTTTGCATCAAAGGATTCATCAATGACAATGGGGTTTGCACAAGTGAACCCAGATAGAGTGGATGGATCTGCTGAAAATTCCTTTGCAGCAACCCATGTGGTTTTGGGGTACTGCTCAGGTTTCTAGTAAGAGCCATCAGCATTCATTTTCCTTACGAACCCAACACCCTCTTTCCTCGGGTTTCGGTTTAAGATCTGCTTTTTGAGGACATCACATAGTGTCTGATGCTCTTTAAGACTTTTGTACATCCCTGTTTCAAGCAATGTCTTCAACCTAGCATTCTCATCAGCAATAGCAGTGGAATCCTCAGCAGAGGGGTTAGTTCCCACATCAACAGTTGAAGATATTGCAACAGTAACAACAGTAGAACATTCAGCAACAGTAGTAGCATTATCACGCTCAATGCATTTAAGACATGGTGGTTCAAATCCTTCCTGAGCGGAGCTGATCTGTTCAGCGTGAAGTGACTCGTTTTCCTTTTGAAGATCTTCATGAGCCACTCTCAATTTCTCAAGATCTTGCTTCCTTTGAAGATAATCATAGGAAAGCTTTTCATGAGTTGTTGAGAGTGTTTCATGACGACTTTCAAGTTCCTCATACTTAATGTGAAGATTTTTTATGTCTTCAATTAAGGACTCAGATCGAGTCATTTCAGCACCTAACAGATCATCGCTTTTGTCTAACAGTTTTTGAATATGTTCCATAGCTTTCTGTTGTTCAGTTGCAATTTTAGCAAGTGTTTTGTAGCTGGGTTTTGAACCACAATCAGAGTCATCGTCACTAGATGTTTGATAGTGAGTAGTGCGTGTGTTTACCTTGGCACCGCGTGCCATGAAGCAGTAGGTAGAAGCGGAGTAGTCCTTGTCATTTGCATCGGTGTCGGTGATGACGTCATTGTCTTCAGTGTTGAAGAGGGACTTGGCAACGTATGTTGTAGCCAGACTTGCGACGCCTGAATCGGACTCCTCCTCAGACTCCACCTCCCCCTCCTCAGAAGCGGACTCCTCCGCCGAATCCATTTCCTTGCCAACAAACGCACGTGCCTTGCCAGATGAGCTCTTCTTGTCTGATGAAGACTTTGAGGAAGACTTGGAGGAAGACTTTGAGTATTTCTTCTTCTTCTTGTCATCAGAGTCATATTCCTTGCTCTTCTTCTTCTTTTTGTTCTCATTGTCCCACTGCGGACACTCAGAGATGAAGTGGCCAGGTTTCTTGCACTTGTGACATGTTTTCTTCTTGTAGTCGTGAGCAGAAACTTCATCATTCCTTGAGCTTGATCGGGAAGACTTTCTGAAACCTTTCTTCTTGGTGAATTTTTGGAACTTCTTCACAAGCATAGCAAGTTCCCTTCCAATGTCTTCAGGATCATCCGAACTGCTGTCAGATTCTTCTTCAGATGAGGAGACAGGATCATCCGAACTGCTGTCAGATTCTTCTTCAGACGAGGAGACAGCTTTTGCCTTCAAAGCACGAGTTCGCCCATAGTTTGGACCGTAGATATCTATTTTCTCAGAAAGCTGAAACTCATGTGTGTTGAGCCTCTCAAGTATGTCAGACGGATCGAGTGTCTTGAAATCAGGACGTTCTTGAATCATCAGGGCTAGGGTGTCAAATGAACTATCAAGTGATCTCAGTAGTGTCTTGACGACTTCATGCTTGGTGATCTCAGTAGCACCGAGGGCTTGAAGCTCATTTGTGATGTCAGTGAGTCGGTCAAATGTGAGCTGGACATTCTCATTGTCATTTCGCTTGAAGTGGTTGAAGAGGTTGCGAAGGACACTGATTCTCTGAACTCTCTGGGTTGAGACGCCTTCATTGACCTTGGAGAGCCAGTCCCAGACCAGCTTAGATGTTTCCAAATCACTCACACGGCCATACTGTCCTTTGGTCAGATGACCACAGATGATATTCTTGGCAGTAGAGTCCAGTTAAACGAACTTCTTGACATCAGCAGCAGTGACACCTTCTCCAGCCTTGGGAACGCCGTTCTTGACGACATACCATAGGTCGACGTCAATGGCTTCAAGATGCATGCGCATCTTATTCTTCCAGTAGGGATATTCAGTTCCATCGAAGACGGGGCACGCAACGGAGACTTTAATTATCCCTGCAGTCGACATAGCTAAAACTCCAGGTGGTTAAACCGAATCACACAGAACAAGAGAGCACCTTGCTCTGATACCAATTGAAAGTGCATTATATCGACTAGAGGGGGGTGAATAGGCGATTTTTATGAAAGTCTTCAAAACATGGAAGTTATGAAGACAAACGATAGAAATAAACTTATTACCCTGCAGCGGAAGGTAGACTACACTAGGCAAGCCATAGTCAAGTATTCAATGGAGTGAAAGCACAATGACTAATAGCAGCAATGTAGTAAGGATCAGGTAGGAAGATATTATGAAGCCAAACAGAAAACACAGTCACTCAGTGAAGATAAAAGATAGTGCAATCATACAATGACTTCACAAGGACCAACAGTAAGTAAAGGGAAGGAAAGGATGAAACCAGTGACACGTTGAAGACAATGATTTGTTGGACCAGTTCCAGTTGTTGTGACAACTGTACGTCTGGTTAGGGCGGCTAGGTATTTAAACCTGAGGACACACAGTCCCGGACACCCAGTCCTGAACACGCAGCTCAGGACACCCAGTCCTCATCGTATTCCCCTTGAGCTAAGGTCACACAGACCTCGCCCAATCACTCTGGTAAGTCTTCAAGGTAGACTCCCAAACCTTCACAGACTTTGTTCACCAGCAATCCACAATGTCTCTTGGATGCTCAGAACGCGACGCCTAACCGGCTGGAGGATTCACTGTCCTCAAGTGTAATAAGTCTTCAGATCACACAGACAAGAAGACTTAAGTGATGCATAATTCTCTTTGGCTCTGGGTGGTTAGGGCTTTATCCTCGCAAGGAATTCTCTCTCAAAGGCTTCGAGGTGGGTTGCTCTCAAACGACAAAAGCCGTACTCTGAATCTGAGCAGCCAACTTATGGTTGTAGGAGGTGGGCTATTTATAGCCACTTGGCAACCCGACCTGATTTGTCCGAAATGACCCTGGGTCACTAAGGAACTGACACGTGTTCCAACGGTCAGATTTCAAACTCACACGGCAACTTTACTTGGGCTACAAGCAAAGCTGACTTGTCCGACTCTGGACAAGATTCGCTCTCAAAGTCTTCACTCGAAGACATAGGTTTTGTTTAAGCATCACTTCAGTCATTCTGACTAGTTCTCTTGGACCCCACTTAACAGTATGGTGGTTCCTATGGCTCAACAAAGAGGAAGAAAAAGACCTACGAAAGATCTAAGTCTTCAAGCTCCATAGGCTTCATGCGATGTCTTCTCTTGTCATAGTCTTCAATGTGAATATCTTCATATACCACCTTTGACTTCAATGTCTTCGTACATTTTTAGGGGTCATCTCTGGTAGAAAACCGAATCAATGAGGGACTTCTACCTGTGTTATCCTGCAATTCTCACAAACACATTAGTCCCTCAACTAGGTTTGTCGTCAATACTCCAAAACTAACTAGGGGTGGCACTAGATGCACTTACACTATTACCAGGCACAGGGCCAATACCAAAGAGACCATATAGGATGCCAGCCAAGGATTTGGTGGAAATTAAGAAGCAAATTAAGGAGTTACTGGATAAGGGATATATTCGCCCAAGTTCTTCACCTTGGGGATCACCAGTACTTCTAGTGGAGAAGAAGGATGGATCGTTAAGGATGGTTGTTGATTATCGAGGATTGAATGAAGTAACAATCAAGAACAAGTACCCATTACCAATGATCAACTATCTGTTTGATCGATTGCAAGGAGCTAAGGTATTTTCCAAGATCGATCTGCGATCAGGATACCACCAGTTGAAGATTCGAGAACAGGATATTCCGAAGACAGCTTTTACCACCAGGTATGGGCTGTATGAGTATACCGTTATGTCATTTGGTCTAACTAACGCACCTGCCTATTTTATGAACATGATGAACAAAGTGTTTATGGAGTTTTTGGATAAGTTCGTCGTAGTGTTCATTGATTATATCCTGGTTTATTCGAGGAATGAAGAGGAACATAAGGAGCATTTGCGTTTGGTACTTAAAAAACTCAGAGAACATCAACTATATGCCAAGTTCAGCAAATGTGAGTTTTGGTTAAAGGAAGTAGGATTCCTCGGACATGTTATATCTGGTGAAGGTATAGCAGTAGATCCCACTAAAGTTGAAACCGTGACCAAGTGGGAAGCCCCAACAACAGTTGGAGAGATTCGAAGTTTTCTTGGACTCGCAGGATACTACCGGAGATTTATTGAGAATTTCTCAAAGATTGCGAAGCCTATGACAGAGTTATTAAAGAAGGATACCAAGTTCATATGGACAAATGAGTGTGAGGCTAGTTTCCAGGAGTTGAAGAAACGTTTGTTTACCTCACCAGTGTTGATTTTGCCAGACCAAACCAAAGATTGTGAGGTGTACTGTGACGCTTCACGTCGAGGACTTGGAGCAGTGCTTATGTAGGAAGGGAAAGTTGTTTCATATGCCTCAAGACAACTGAAACCTCATGAGTTGAATTATGCTACGCATGATTTGGAGTTAGCAGCCGTAGTGCATGCATTGAAAACACGGAGACATTTTCTCATAGGAAATCATTGTGAGGTGTACACGGATCATAAGAGTTTGAAGTACATTTTCACACAGAAGGAGTTAAATCTCAGACAAAGGAGATGGTTGGAGCTTATCAAAGATTATGACATGAAATTACATTATCACCCCGGAAAGGCTAATGTAGTAGCTGACGCATTAAGCCGTAAGAGCCATGTCAATACGTTAAAGACGGGAGAAATACCCAAGGAGTTAGTAGAAAATCTTCATGAACTATGTCTGGAAATAGTTCCGAGAGGCTATGTAGCAACGTTGGAGATTCAGTCAACTTTGATGGATAGAATCAGAGAAGCTCAAAGGACTGACAAAGAGATTACCACTATAAAGGAGAAACTGAGCAAAGGAAAAGCTAAAGGATTTCGTGAGGATGAACACGACACCCTATGGTTTGAAGACCGCGTTTACGTGCCCAATGACCCGGAGAACAGGAAGTTGATTTTGCAAGAGGCACACGACTCACCGTATTCAATTCACCCAGAAAATACCAAGATGTATCTGGATTTGAAGGATATTTTCTGGTGGACCGGAATGAAGAAGGATATAGCGGAGTATGTAGCTGTTTGTGATGCATGCCAGAGAGTAAAGGCAGAGCATCAGAAGCCAGCAAGATTGTTACAACCATTGCCGATACCCGAATGGAAGTGGGATAAGCTAGGCATGGATTTTATCACGGATTGCCCAGGACTCGTTCAGGCTATGACTCAATTTGGGTTGTAGTTGATCGATTGACGAAAGTAGCTCATTTCATCCTAGTAAAGACCACTTACACCAATGTTAAGTTGGCAAAGATATAGATGACCAGGATCATATGTCTGCATGGAGTTCCGAGGAGTATCGTATCAGATAGAGGAACCCAATTTACCTCAAAGTTCTGGAAGCAGTTGCACGAAACTTTGGGTACCAGACTAGAATTCAGTATAGCTTTTCATCCACAGACAGATGGACAGACCGAGAGAGTAAACCAGATTCTGAAGGATATGCTGAGAGCTTGTGCGCTAGATTATGGATCTAGTTGGGATGATAATTTGTCATATGCAGAGTTCTCTTACAACAACAGTTACCAAACCAGTTTAAAGATGGCCCCTTTCGAAGCCTTGTACGGAAGGAGGTGCAGGACACCGTTGTCATGGGACGAAGTTGGAGACCGCCAGTTGTTTGGACCTGACTTGATTAAGGAGTCTGAACAAAAGGTGAAATTGATTCGCGATAGGCTCAAGATAGCCCAGTCCAGGCAGAAAAGTTATGCAGATTCTAAACGCAAGGAGACAGTTTACGAAGTCGGAGATAGAGCTTATCTTCGAGTATTTCCACTTCGGGGAACAAAGCGTTTTGGAGTTAAAGGGAAGTTAGCGCCACGATTTGTAGGACCATATCGAGTTTTGGAACGTATGGGAGAAGTGGCCTACAAGTTGGAATTGCCCGAAGGATTGTCAGGAGTTCATGATGTGTTCCATGTTTCTCAGCTGAAGAAGTGTCACGCCGAGATGGCTGACATACCGTTGAGAGATACAGTGCCTTTGCAAACTATTCAGTTGGATAACGATTTGACCTACGAAGAGAATCCAGTCAAGATCCTCGAGTTTGCCAACCGAGTTACTCGCAGCAAGGTTATCAAGTTTTGCAAAGTTCAGTGGAGCCACCACTCACAGGATGAAGCCACCTGGGAGCAAGAGGAAGATTTGTTCAAGGACCACCCTCACCTATTTTCTAGCCAACCCGAATCTCGAGGGCGAAATTCATCTTAAGAGGGGTAGGTTTGTAACATCCCAAATTTTCAATTTGGAATGTTATACATTAAATCATCAATGCATATCATATTTCTTTTGCATTTTGGTTGATCCTAGAAATTCTACGCAACTCAATGACCCACGAAGAGAGTTGGGGATTTCGATATTTTCATATTTGAGTTCTCTCAAATTTTGAGAATAGGATCATTTGATTTTATTTATTTTATCACCAATTATTTCTATTACAAAAATACGAGAGAGGGAATAAAATGACTTTCCCAAAATAAAGAAATATTGAGGATTTAATAATAAAATCAAATAAGATTTTATTTCAGAGTTTTTCGGTGTTTTATTTGAATTTAGGAAAAATGCGTTTTCCAAAAAATTGCATTTAGGTCCAAATAAATGTTCACCTTGTGAGGCTTGATTTTAGAAGCCCATGAAAATTTATTTCAGAATTTTTGAAGTCCGTTTAGTATTTCTTTTTCTTTTTCTTCCGAGCGGAAATTTTTTTAAGAAAAAACCGCGCCCGACTGGGCCAAGGGCCCAGCCGAGCCAGGCCGGCCCAGCCGCCGCCTCCCGCTCGAGCAGCCGCCGGACTCGGGAGGAGTCCGAGCCGTAGCCGCCTCGTCGCCGCCCGACCCCC